>NW_004955415.1:19430061-19548790 GCF_000276665.1 Chinchilla lanigera | reverse complement strand
CCGGGCTGCAGAGGCGGTGGACCTGCGCTGGGAGCCGCCGCGGGCCGTCAGCAGCTCGCCCCTGGACTACGCCTTCGCCTTCCCGCCGCCCCGCACCTCCAAGGAGAGCCTGGCCTACAGCGAGAGCGACTGGGCGCCCGGCCTGGACGACTACGAGCGGAGGCCCCGCTCCTCCTACCTGACCCAGACCAGCCCGCAGCCGGCCATGCGGCAGAGGTCCAAGTCCGGCTCCGGGCTGCAGGAGCCCCTGATGCCATTCGGAGCAAGTGCATTTAAATCCCACCCCCAGGGCCACTCCTACAGCTCCTACACCTACCCTCGCCTGTCCGAGCCCACCATGTGCATTCCGAAGGTAACCTTCGCCTCTCCTCCGGGGGGTCACAGCCTCTGTAGGATCCTGCTAGATTCGTACAGCTTGTTTGCCGTTTAATTTTATTTATCTCGTCCTAGGGAAGTGCTTTAACTGCTGAGCTACAACTCCAGCCCTTTAAAAAAAAAAAAAAAAAAAAAAAAAAAAAGTATTTGAGACAGCTAAGTTGCCCTGGCAGACTTCAAAAGTGCAGTCCTCTTGCCTCAGCTTCCTGAGTAGCTGGAATGATAAGCATGCAACATCACACCACTTTATTTGCCTTCTGGGTGATAATTTGTATCCAAACCCCCTCATATTTCCAACCATGAGCCCCAAATGCAAAGGCTTTAGAACAAGGCACCTACTTCATTAAAATCAAAATCTAACTTTTGGAATCTCCTACAAGGTTTCTGATTACAAAAGACAAAGAAAATACTCTTGAGTTGAAATATTTTCTGGTAGATGATAAATTGTATCCAGTAATGTACTGAGTTCTCTGTTAAGGACTAGAGAATTGTGGGTCATTAGAGGGCCAACATAGGGGTTCCCACATTCTTCCAGAGTTGGTGTGGCCCAATGGAAAAGGAAAAAAAAAACAGGAAAATATGGTAAGTTGTTAATGAAATTGGTTTTATTCAACTGAAGGGACAGTCCTTCATTTTGGTATCACCATTATTTTTGTGTCAAAATAACATTAATTTATGAAACTTGGATAATAGTAGCTGGTTGCTGGATCATTTAGGTAAGCTTTTTATTTTGTTTTATTGTAATTTCTTTCTTTGTTGAAAAATTGTTTTCAATGTTAGCTGCTGGGATTTGCTTTAAAATTTGATTGCTCCATTATGATCTTCCAAGGTTTAAGGACCGTCATTGAAGACTCTTGATTCAAGTCATAGACTTTTTCTATGAGGCTCTAAACCTTTTCAAAATACTGTGGAGAGTTACAGGTGGATGGCTTTTCCATTGTAATTTAGAGATGTTTCATGGCCTCAGCTGTACAGCAAAAGTGAACACAGAGTGTTAGGGGCCAAATATGCATTGTGTAGACGCCTCAAGCCAGTAGAGAGACTCGATTCTAGCAGCGACACCATCAACATTTGTACTAGATGGGCAGCACAGCAAACTCTGGATGGCAAGCCTGCCTGTATTTGCCTGCTGTATTGATTGTAGGTAGCTTTGTTTTATTTAATTATTTCTCCTAGACCTGATCTAAGATGTTTACTAGAAATCAATTCAGGACATTCTGGAAGTGACTGAAACTATAGAGGAAACAAAAAAAAAAAACGGCCACTTTCGTTTCTAAGATATAAAATTCAAATAAATCCTAAGACATGAAGGCCTGAAATATGCACATTCCAGTTAAAATTTAAGCAGTGACATTGTTTTACATCTCACCAAGTTAATGTATTTGAACATCCACAGTCAGAGTAGCATGTCTGCCTCCACTTCCTATGTTCCTGCCCACATGATTTCCGGGAAGAAGTCTAATTAACCAATAGTCACAAGCTATATGGAGGCAGATGCATGTAGTATGAAACATGAGACAGTTTTGGTGATTTTTTGTGGACATCACTCTCTGTGAGTACTGTGATAGAGAGAACTTTTTCGGAGTTCTGGAATGAAATAAGCAACTTGACATGTTCTGTAGCTGAATCAAGCTACAATCAGACTCTGAATATTGGTGATTATTTTATCTAAGAGTAAAGCATGGGATTGTGTGTGTGTTTGTGTATGTATGTATGTATTATATTTGAACACAAATTATGGAGCTGGGTTTTCTTCAGAGTCACGGAGAAAATGATACTCAGAGTAGGTGATCTTCCAGCCCTGGGGGCTATCTTTTGCCCATTGGCATGCTTGGCCACCCAGTATTCATTTCTAAATGAAAGTTGGAGACTCAGTATATTTCACTTAGAAATCAATTTATGGGATTTCAGGTTTCTCTTGAATAAAGTAATAGGATGGATCAGTGTCCTGGGGCCCACATTTGTATGAAGCATGGGCTATGGAATCATCTGGAGGTAAAGCCTACCCCATCAGAAGGGACGTGGATTCCCCAGTTTGGGACAGGCCTTTCCTGGCCCATTGCATTCATAGATTTCATTCATTTTCCCCCTTAGTCTAATCCCTAGAGGCTTTGAGAATTCAACATCACTATCAGCAGTTCCTGCCCACTCATTTTCGAGAGAGGAATGTGAGGTTCAGAGAGACACATAAAATGCAGTTTCATAGTTAGCTAGCTGCAAAATAAGGACAGTGACGTTATCCTTACGATTCTTCCAATGGAGAACCTTCCTATTATAAGAACATGGGTTTTTCTCAGGGTTCAGCTGAATTTGCCAGTAAAATCCATGATAGGTCTTAATAACCCCCAGAACCTAGGCTAAGAGGATGAAGTAGAAGGAAGCAGGAAGGGAAAAGATTAGTGGCTTCCTTCCTTTCAGGCTCTGTCTTCCTGCAAACTTCCAAATATAAGTCACAGCAGACTTGCCCTGAAATCTGCTTCTGCCACACCCAAACATAACACAGAAATTACTGAAAACTGGGGGAAAAAATGAGGACATCCAACCATGGGGATGTATGCTGAGGAGTTCTCAGCCCTCGTAATCAAGGCTGTGAAGCAGCAAGCCCCTGTTCCTTGTGTCCTAGGAAACCCGCAAGAAATTCATGGGCAGGATTTGTGGAAGGGCAGGAGGTGGGAAGCCTTTTAGTAATTAATATATTTACTTGATTAAAAATATAACATCTCCTTAAAAAGTGTTGGGTGCCTGTGTCTGTAGAACTGTAGTCTTAAAAATCTACCAATCACATTTGGATTTCCAGCTGAGGGAAGAAATAACAATCACAACTGAGATAATTTGGCTTTGCCTCATGGAAATTTCTAGAGAAGGGTGGATAATGTTCACATTGCCCATGAAAAGAGAAAGCACAAAACTCTTGTAGGCCTCCAGATGGAGCAAAGCCAAGGAGGGGTGTGTTGACACCAGTTTTACATTTTGGTGTAAAGAAAAAAATTTCAAAGTCTAATGCTAACTCACAGCAAAAAAATAACTCTTCTCTAGTGCTATCTGCCTATGCAGTTTTCCTGTTTGAATGACAAGAATCAGGAATGTTATGTGAAATCTGCTGGTTTGAACATCTCTACTTTTGGATGTCTCTTTGCTGTATTTGAACAGATGAAGCACTGAGATGGGGAAGGAAAGATAAACAAAAACCATACTTAGAACGAGTCACGTCCCAGAACTCTACTGCGTAGGGAGGGAGAGGACTTTCCACCCTTCCCTGCAGACAGATCCGCCATACAGGGAGGAGAACTGGCTGGCAATGTCGTCACCTGTGTATGTATATGATGCTGCTTGTTTGCTCTCCAGAAAGCAGGCAGCTACCGGTTCTTGGGTCTTGGTGCTATCCCAGCTCATTCATTCCTTGCTCTGGCTGCAACCACTGAGAAGTCCTAATGTAATAACAGTCCTGCCAGCTCATCAGGCACTCTCTGTGTGCCAGATACGCGGGTCCTCTTGTGCCCATTGTAGAACTGAGGGAAAGAATTTTGAGAGGTAATGTAATAGCCTGCTCAGTCAGTGCATAGCTGAGCTGGGATCCCTCTCTCTGAGCTCAACCCCTTCACCACATATGAGGCACTTCCCCTGTGGCCCAGGGGCTTCTGAAGGTGCCACACCTTCCTTCGACTTGTTTTCTTACAATTCCTTTTGATATCTGAAGTTGTGGAGTTGCATGAGCAATTCTTAAGTTAGCAATTAATTCAGTAGTTCGATTACATCATCCTGTTTCATTCAGCAGCAGTGTTTCTCTACCTTGACACCCCTGGCATTTTAGACCTGATAATTCCTTGTTGTGAAGAGCCACTCTGTGTATGGTAGGGTGTTAATAATATCCCTGGCCTCAACCCATTACATACCAATAGCACCCCTCACTCATAACAGCTAAAATAGCCACCCAACCATGGTAGTTGGGGATAGACAGGAAATGTTGTTTATTCTGTCTGTTCTGGGTAGAACAGAATCTTGGATAAGTTCCTTAGCATCACCTAGACTCTGAATTATGGATAAAAACTGGAACTACAGGTTACAGAAAAAATTTTAAGGCTAAATATCTCTGAAATTCTCTTATACAAATATTTAACCTTAAGTGATTTGTTTATTTTTTAAAAGATAACCCCCTAAAACAGATATTTTTAATGAATGATGGAAGACTACAAGTTCTAGAATGAAATAACCTAGATTTGAGCCTTTACTATACTTGTATTCTTGTCTATACCTGAGTCCCTTCAACTGTAGAGTGTTTTAGTGTTTTCAAATTGTGGTAAGGCTTAAATAAGATGAATTAAATATAAAAGAGCATATAACAACCAGTTGATGTTAGCCTTTATTCTCAGTAATATTTCTTGTTAAAACATATGTCACCTTATCTGCTATTGCCAGCCATGCGAATGTTCTCTCTTTATAATCTCATACATATTTTCAAAACTTGGGAACAAACTCCACCTGATGACCTGCACAGCCCTTCTTCTGCATAGCCTATTATTATCCTCACTGTTGCAGTGTGAGTCACAAAAAGCAAGAGTAGCTGAGTGACTTCCTCAAGACTATGCAAGGCTTTAGCATCTGAGCTGGCTTGAGGACCCCAGTGCAACTACCCAGTGTTTGCTCCATTCTATAATGGAAGTGAAATTCTCATATCTTGCATGGAAACCAGAGGCTAAATGAGAACAAGCTAATTTTCCATAACTGTCAGGCAGCTTCCTCATCGCTGGACAAACTACTTCACACCTATAATTTAAAGAAGGAGTTTCATTTGACTCACAGTTTCAGAGGTTTCAGTCCATGGTCAGCTGACTCGAAAGCAGAAACATCATAGTGGAAGTGCTCAGTAGAGAGATAGCCTTACAAAGGCACAGCCCCAGCGATGCACCTCCTCTATCTGGCCCCACCTCTTAATGAAACATTCAGTGGTGAACCCCGTTCAGCTATGATCCAGTCACCTCGCCAGGAGTCTCTTAATCCAGTCAAGCTAACAATTAAGGTCAACTGGCACAATCTCCAGCCACCTAGCCAGTTCATCCTACCATCTCCCTGCATAGGGCAAGTGAAAATAACTAATGTTGCAGACCAAAGTGTCCCAACAGATGCCATGTTAAGGAGTTCTTAGTGAAACATGACGAATACAAAGAAAAGTATGGCACAATTCCCCAGGCCCTCCTTCTGAGGTCACCTGTATGTTGTTCTTTCATTGCTTAGCTATCACTTTCCTTTCCAGAAGGATGAGGGCACTAGGACCAGTGTGCTCTGTTCCTGTGTCAGTAGCTTAATGACTCATTGCTCTTTGTGGCAAATCTCACCCCCAGATTCAACCGCAGCTGCAGGAACAAAATGAAAGCTCCTTCTCTATTGAGAATCCTTTAGAGACCCATTAAGGACCTGATTTGTTATAAAATGACAATGCTAGTGAAGCCTGATGGGCTGCCCCAAAATCTGAGGAAGTGAGAGGGAGAGAAAGAGAATCACTTGATATCACATTAATATTGCCCTTA
Organism: Chinchilla lanigera; assembly: GCF_000276665.1. NCBI lineage: Eukaryota > Metazoa > Chordata > Mammalia > Rodentia > Chinchillidae > Chinchilla > Chinchilla lanigera. The sequence continues at coordinate 19,542,890 of NW_004955415.1, read as the reverse complement.
GATTTGTTTTCTTTACATAAATGCTTGCTCATATAGGCTGTACCCGAAAGTTTATCAAGCATCCAGAGGTAAATCAGTGTTATGTTTCTAACATCTGACCCTTCTGACAGAAATGTTAGCAAATGAATGGACACATCTTCCCCTGGATGTTCTGTGTTTCAAAGTAAATTATACTTTGGTCATTATGAATGGGTTTTCCCATTACCAAATTAAAAATGACATTAATCTACACTGGAATTGTCCATCCCCAAGTAATGTCAGAGACCCTGACACACTTGGACAATGCTTTGAGGCAAATAGGTAGTCCCTGTAGACACAGAGTCCCTCCACGCCGCTGCAGGCAGTGGCGGATCCCAGGTCACAGCAGTCTGCTCCATCTCCATCACGTTGCTCTTGGACAGGGGATGCATTCTTCGAGTTTGCAGCTGCACCTTCCAGGGGTTTTTGGTCTTGCTAATTCAGCAGTGTTGAAAGGGTCTAGAGTTCCCGTGTGCTTGAGCCTGCTGATCACAGATTTGTGCATTTCATCATGGGCCTGCACTCGGCCTATTTGCAGAGGTCATGAGCTGCTTGTATGAGCTTTTTGTATGCATGTGTCTATATTTTGTAAGGCTGGGAAGTACATGACTTTTCAAACTTTGTGTCAGAAGGCATATGCGCCTACATGCCTAACTGGGCGTCCAAGGTAATGGCTGTGGGAGATTCCCCAGTGAAACGCTTGGCATGGGAAACAGCTTTCTACCACATGCAGTTTAGAAATCCAGTTAATGTGTGTAACCATCCAGAAATTAGTCTACTTCCAGGGTCCCCTGCGTTAACATCTTAAGGAGACACCTTGAGATTTTTGTTTTTGTTTTTTGTTTTGTTTGATTCAGCTCAGGGCCTTTGCACTGAGCTACTTGCTCAGCTATTTTTATTTTTTGTTTAGAGACCTGGTCTTGCCAACTTGCTAAATTGCCTAGAATAGGCTTCATATTGCATTCCTCCAGCCTCAACCTCCCAGAGTGCTGGGATTACAGGCATATGCCATTATTCCAAGCAAGCACCTTGATTTTGGGGGTTGCCACCCAGGGCCTACTCAGGACCACTACTGCTTGACATGTGTCACGGGTGCTTGCTTCTTTCACTAAAAGCTGAAAGTTAGCTGAATGTGTGTGCTGTGTCCCTTTGTTATCCAACCAGGGTGAATGTGAACTATTCCCTATGAAATAGGACTACTGCATTTTGTAAATGAAAATATGTAACTCAGCAGAAACCGGCCATGTGTGCGTAGGAGTTGAGGAGTGGGAGTGACTGCTTTATTAGAATGCAGTTGGAGATTGAGTAGCTCCCTCACACCCTGTAATCCCAGAGACAGAATTGAGCTCCCAGGACAGCAGCCACCTTGGTCAGAGGTCACAATAGCAGAGCTGGAAACTGAAGGATGGTAAGACATGCACCACGGGCAATGGCCAGTCTGTCCACCTCACATGAGGGCAAGAGTATGTGAATTAGAACTGCAGAGCACAGCTGGGGTGGGGGCATAGGATGTAATGAATCCCCTTTCCCTTCATTACCAGTCTTTAAAATGTCCCTGCGGAAAAACAAGCCTGCTATTCTCCCTGTGATTTTCACAAGCCTTGGTTTTCCCTTCCCCAAGCCAAGGCTGATCTTACTCTCATTTTTCTTTGAGTCAAGTTGGGACAATTGAAGATGTCCTTTCTATGCTCAGACGATAAAGGACTATGATATGCTTTTATCCCACATTTGATTTATGCACAGCAAGCAGCACCAAGTCTGGATTTTTCCTTTTGGAGATGTGTGGTCTCTTTGTTTTATTGTGTTCCGAAAGGTGTACTGGAGCATTACACCGAGTGCTGGAAGCAGCCGCCTCCTAGCCCCTGTACGTCTCCATCCTTCACAGAGCACTCTGCAGCCCCCATTCTGCACGACTGGAACTCACACTGCCTCCACCCCACACCCCAGTCCAGCACCGTCAAAGGCAGGGGTGGCCAAGGTGACAAATCCACGCAGCAGCAGAACGTTCTCCCTTCATTTCTTGCTCCCATCTTCCCCTCACCAAGGCCTTTTTCCAGCCTTGGCATAAAATGGTCAAATGATGTTCTGCCACAGAATTCAATTTCACAGTTCAGTTAGGTCCTTGATTACACTGCCAAATTCAGATTAATGTGCATTTAACTAACATGGATCAGGGGAATTCTGGCTGACAGCCAGCTGTAATCGGAGCAATTGATAGCTGTGTGGAGTTTTATGCCCTGTCCACCCCAGCACACCACTGCTGAAATTGATTGATTAAATGAATTCATTGCCATAATTACTTCTAATTTTGATACATCACACGCCTGTGTCTGACCCTATCCTTGGAGATGTTACGCTCAGCATGGAAGGGTAGCCTGGCTGAATTGTTAACTGGGGGATTATTTACTTGCATACAATACAGGCTTTTTATTTTTCCCTTCTTATGTTTTGAATAGAGACATGAAAAAGCACATTTCTTAGGAATTAATTTATAGCGTATGCTAAAAGAGTGTATTATTCGCTACTTCAATAAAGGAAGGAAATCAGGGGCACTTATTCCTTCTATCAGTATTTTTCAAGATTCCAGTAGGAAGAATTCCTTCCCAAAATGTGCCCAATTTGCAGTGACCATTAGTGGCCTTAACGCTGCCACTAAGCAGTTTGGCAGCCTGGTGGGTCATTTGCAAAGCAATCCACCCAGCCTTTGCTCATCACAGCCCACCATATGGAACCCCCCTGTAAAGTCTGCAGACCGAGGCTCCCTTACTAAGGATCTCCTTGTTCACAAAGGCACAGGAGGAACGGGGAGGAAGTCTGTGCGGCATCTCTATTGTTCTCGCTCCTGTGAAGCAGCTTTCCAGCTTTCTTCAGTATCACCAAGCCTTTACAATAAGCCTGAAAGGGCTAACCATGTACATAAATCTTTTGGAAATGGTTTGGAGCGTGGGTGATGGGAGATTCATCAGGTTCTCTTTCACTGGTCCCATTCCACCGCACTGTGGTTTTTCTAAGGTCTGACCTCACATGCCCCTCCCGGGGCTATGGCTAGTCCTGCTCACATGAACTCCACGCCAACTCCTCTTTTCTTCCAGAGTGTATTTGGAAATCAGAGTGTAGAAAATGCCACACAGTCCAGGCTGGACTCATTTCTACATCTTTTTTAACAGGCATGAGCATGTATGTGGAAAACAGTACATACAGACAAATTCATCATTTATGTTTCATCCACCCCAAATCTAGCCTATATCAGACAAATTCATACAGACAAATTCATCATTTATGTTTCATCCACCCCAAATCTAGCCTATATCACTGGAAAGATAAGTTAGTACAAGACAATTCAATATTTGTAAATGCTCAGTATCTGTGTTAAGAGGGCGAGGAGGCCTCGTCACAGAAAAATCACTTTCCTGAAGAACCTACAGAGGGAAGCTTGGGCACTGATGTAACTGAATACAAAGTTATACTTTGATCAAAGCAAAAGTGGAAATAATGAGTTACATACATAGACTGTCTGCTTATTTTGCTGTGGTTTTTTTTTTTTTTTTTTTTTTGTATATTTTGAGCTGATTTTTCTAAAATGAAACCATGAAGAAAAAAAACTTAATTTTCTTCCATCCCTCTCCCCTGGGCATTGTCATCGATCATTTCTGGTCCAGTTCTTACCTCTCGCTCCAGGCTGCTCAGACATCTGCGCCTCCGATGAAACACCCTGACCAGGCTTTGTTTCTGGAATTGTCACTGCAAACCGCTTGCCTCTGTCCTGGCCGTGCCCCCTCTTACCACGATAGCCTGTCTCTGTGGACTCAAGCAGGGCCCAGCTGCTAAAACATCTCTGGCTTGAGTCTTCTTTCTACTATCTTAGCAGTCTTGGTGCCTGTGTGTGGCCTACTTCACCCACTGTGCCTCAGCCCCCTTATTTGTTTGTTTGTTTGTTTTCAGTACCAGGAATGGAACTCACAACCTCGCATTTGCCAGGCAGGCGCTGTGCCACTGAGCTAAATCTCCAGCCTTCAGCACCCTTATTTGTGAAATGGCCTATCATCTAACTTGAAGTTTAAATGCAAAACTATGCCCAGAGTGCTTAGGACACTCACCAGCATGTGGAAAATACTCAACAAATAATAAACATCATCATGAACATTAGTGTTTCTTATTCCTGCAAGAATAGACTTCTAAGAAAGCAGTCACTTAAAGGAAGGGACCCCACTTTGGCTTCCAGGAAAGTACCTGTGCATTTTAAAGAGAAGAAAGAACCCCAGCCTTGATTATAAAGACGATGTTGTGGCTACTAATGGTAAAAATGCCAAGACAGGCAAGAAAATAGATGTGTGGTCCCATTGTCCTGAGCAGGAGCAACGTCTAGAAGCCTTCCCACTGGGAGTCAGGGACAGACCTGCATAGAACAAGGTTATGTAATCCTTTTAGGACTATGGGACCATTTGACCTAGATTGCTTGGGGAAAGTTTTATCTCCTTGAACCTCAGTTTTACCAGCAAGAAAATGGGGTACATTACTCCTCACTTGATTCTCAGCATGACAAAGAATGAGATCAGGCACAAATGTGTGGGTCAGTAACAGGCACTGTCATGGAACTGTAGCTGGTTGGGACCCAGAGGAAGGCTGAGGTTTGGTGATACAGTGCCCCACCAGGGTCACTCATGCATTTCTCCTTCTCAAAGCCAGCTGTTTGTGCTGTCATCTTCTTGAGTGGATGGAAGACCCTAGGAAGAAATCATGTGTTCCCTCACCTGAGAGGAAAAATTAATTTTCCTTCGAGTAACTCCAGTTCAGTTCTGTTAATGGTCTCTCCTGGTAGCAGTTGTTCCTCATTGCTTTTTTAAGTCTGGTCTCTTACCAACAGCCCTGAAAGACAACTGCATTTTTTTGCCTAAAAGACCGAATTTCAACACTGAGCTTTCACAAACAACTCTGCTTCCATCTGTAACTGGAAATTGTCCCCTTTTCGCAGGATGATGACCTGTTCTTTATGGCATAAGGCGGTTGTTAAAAGCAGACCTTAACAATGCTGTTAACGGCAATGAGGGAGCAAAGGTCCTATTGCAGGGTGTGGCAATGTTTGCGTTGCCCACAGGACACAGCTTTCCTGTGTGTAATATATCCTCAGAGATCATTTATACGTGCTTGTGGGGAATGAATTCACTGTTGTTAAACATGCAAGAGAAAATGCCTCAAGAAAGACACGAGAAATGAAGGCATGGAGGGGCTCCCAGGACACTTTGAGAAATAAAAGCCAAAGACCTCCTTTTTCTTCGCTCCCGGCCTAGCTGGTTAGCCTAGACTTGGCTGATCTGGAGCTTAACTCAAAGGCAGAATCCAGTTGTTCTACTTAAAGTGACACTTACACCTCCCCACTCCCACACAAGCAATCCACATGTAGCATAAGTACAGGGGCTTACAAAAACTCAGCTTGTTCTCTAATATTCTATTTTAATTCTGATACATTGTCCAATGCATTACAATTAAAGGCACTTGTGTGGTTGTTTTGAATGTGCAGGATAATATTTGCCATGGGCACACTGAATATTTCCAATAAATGTTATCTAGTTTTATTAATATATATTTATTACTCATTTCCCTTTACATCCCCACTATTGTGTTAAGCATTTTCTATAATAATAACACTATCTTAGCCAGGAGTGGTGGAGTATGCCTATAACCCCAGCACTAGGCAGGCTGAGGTAGGAGGATCATTGCAAGTTAGAGACCAGCTTGGGCTACAAAGTGAGCTCAAGCCCAGCCTGAATCGCACAGAGACCCTGTCTCAAAAAGACCAAAAAAAAAAAAGCCAACAAACAATAACACTGCCTAAGATATATCAGCAAGTCACTGAACTTTTTGATACACATTCAATTATGTGAGAATAATTCAGTTAGAATTCCCAGTGACCAAGGGAGTAAGAGTTGTTATTATTCCACTTTACAGATAAGAAAACAGCTAAGTAATTTGACTCATTCCTGAGTATGTCACCTATCCAACCAAGACAGGGTGCTGGCTTGGCAGACTCCCTGTTTCCTATTGGTGGGTTTTCAGACTACCTGGAAAGTGAGCTCACCTCGGTAGTTGTGTTGTTCTTAAAACAGGAAGGGCTGCATTTTGTTTGGACATCAGGGAAGGAACCGGCACCTTAGAGCCAATGAACAGTACAGAAGAACTGATACTGGTGACAGGGTGCTGAATTCAATGTGCGGTTTCTGTGCCCTGACTTGGTGGAACCGACCTCTTCTCGTGCAATGCGATGGGGCAGGAGCTTGAGTCGCTGCCTGCCTCACCAGGATGCAGGATCCATTGACCACTTCTCGGTGGCATTCAATTCATTACTCCCTCCCTTCTTTAAATACTTCCTCTCTCGGCTCCAGAATGCTCTACTGCCTCAATTTCCTCCCTACAACACTGGTCACTCTTCATTCCTTTTGCAAAATCCTCCTGCTCTTTCTGGTCCCTGGAAGAGACTCAGAGCTTCTCCTACACATTTGGCATCATGCTTTTACTGCCAGCTTAACACAAATGACTCTCAGATTCATGTCTTCAGCCTTAACTCTTCCCTAGACTCGGGGAGCAGCTCAATATGGATGTCTAGTAACTCTCTCAAAATTAACGAGATCATAGGAGACCTCTTCATTTTCTCTCAGGTATTGATTACATACTACCATGTAATGAGCTATCTCAAAACTTTGCGACTAAAAGCAACAGTGAACATTTATCGTCACACCTAATTTCCGGGGTCAGGGCTATTGCATTAGCTACCAATTGCTGTGTAATAAATGGAATCACAAAACTAAAAGTATTGTTATCCAACAAATCACCCCCCCAAACCTAAAATAACAAACGTTTACTTTTTTCCGTCTCTGTACAGCAGAAACACTGGAGGGCTGTCTTGCACTGGCGTTGCTCAAGGTTCAGTCAAGGTGTTGGCCAGGGATACAGTCATTTGAAGGCTGATCTTGGGCTGGAGGATTCACTTCTGGGATTGTTCACATTGTCATTGGCTGAAGGATTCAGTTTCTGGCTGGCTTTTGTCAGGACTTCCATTCCTTGCTTCATGCATCTCTACATAGGACTCTTGAGTGCCCTCATGGCATGGCAGCTAGAGAGTGCCAGAGTAAAGACACTACAAACAGGTTTTGACTTAGCAAAAAAAAAAGAGACTTATTGTTACTTCTGCTGTGTTTTTTGGTGACTCAGGTCAACCCTGATGCACTGTGGGAGGAGACTACAAAGAGTATGAATGGTGAAAATCAAGGAACATCCGGAGCCACCTTGTGGGCTGATTATGTGTCCCACATTCCTCCCTTAAGGGTCTGCATCTCATCAAATGGCCTGTTGTTGCTCAGGTCAAAATCCTGGCATCATCACTGATCCCCCCTTTCAAATTCTTACCCACCCCATCAGGAACTCCTTTCTCTTATCTTCTATCCTTAGCCTTATCCCATCATTTCTCAGCCCATCTACAGAAGCCGCCATAAGCTCAGCCCACACTGACTGTAGTAAGCTCATGGATGCTCTTGTTTCCACCCCTGCCTCTGACATCTCTTCCACAGGAGCCAAGCATACACTAGCCTCATCACTCCTCTCTGCCTGGCAACTTCCAGTGGCTCCCAGCTCACTCAGAGAAAAAGCCAGCATTCATGCCAAGGTGCCCATCGTGCGCCCCTGTACTGTATTCTGTCCACTACTTGAGCTTTCCTACCCCCTCTCTTCTGGTACATCTTGCTTGATGTCACTCTGCCTTGTCATACAGCTTACTCTCAGGGCAGCAGGTTTCTGCCATCATAGTGCCCCTCGGAGAGACACACAGAGACCAGCCTACCCAAGATGGCCACCATTAACCTCAGCCCTTTCACTCTATTTCATTTTTCTTTGCCCCACTTAGGAATGGAGCACACACTATGTACTTGTTGGTTTTCTTGTTTGTCATCTGTCTTCTGATCTAGAATATAAACTTCAAGAAAACAGAGATACCATCTATTTTGATTCTTGGTGGCCCCTTCCTCAACACCTGAAATGGTGAATAATACATAGTAGTTACTCACTTAAATGAATTTACTAATGAAAACAGTCATTTCATTCAGAACAGTGCTGTCCAGAGGATCTTGCTGCAGTGGTGAGAATATTCTGTATGAGTGCTGTCTGGTGTGGTGGTTGCTAACTGCTAAAAATGTGGCTAGTATGACTGAGGAACTGAATTTGTATTAATTTTATTTTCATTGACTTTACACTGCAATATGTGACCAGTAGCTTAGACCACAGCCAGGTCCTCAGGGTAGATGGAAAGGATAGAGTTTTGGACTGATGTAATTTCCACAGAAATTCGAAACATCCCAGCAGAAAGAGGCTTCTTAAGGTACTGAGTTAGGAAAAAGCCTCAGGCCTAATCAGTCTTTTTTGGATGCCGTCTATCCAGCCAGCACTGTCTTTTCATCTGATCGTACAATGCAGAGAGCACTGATTCAATAGCGCTTTCTGGCCTGAATAAGGAGGTAAACATGGTGTGATGTGGCACATATAATGTCTCTGACCTCTGTCACTCCAAGGGTGCCCAGAGCTCATTCCTGATCCTTTCCAGGACATGATTTTTGGCACCTATACCTAGAATCATACAAGAATGCTCCCCTGTCCAGCACCCTGTGTCCCTAGTCTGCCTGCTGTCCCAGTTTCCTCCACTATATTCCTTCAGTCCAATCCTCAAAACCAGAGTGGAACCTTTTTTGCTTGGATCCCTTTGACAATGGCCAACTGTCGTTTTCACCCACACACAAACACACACACTTGCAGATTTTGGTTATTCTTAATTAGGTTTGTACTTATTTGGTGAGGATGTTGCATTTATTTATGACCCACACTGAAGCAAGAGCTACTTACTTTAGCACTGGGAACCATATGTACAGATAGATGTGCTATTGTATGTGTGTGGATGGTGCACTCCACCTTTACGTATGTGAGTTCAGATACAAAGGAAAAGGCCTCCCACCTTTGATTATCTCTCCTCCCGCTGCTGACTGAAGACTGATATCCTTTATGAAGGATGGGGTCTTCATTTCCTTACTAAGAAAATAGGCCTTATGTACCCCTTGGATAAGGCCCACTGAATTAGAACTCCTCTGTGGTACACATGGGTGAGAGACTCTTCCAAGGAGTGGCCAATCCTGTAGGTGCCCCACCACAGTCTTTTATCACTTGTTGTTGATTGTCATTCTGCCAGGAAGAAGTTTCAGATCAGATCCAGTATGTGAATATTGTCCATCCACGTCTGTCTTCCCAGGTGGACTACGATCGAGCACAGATGGTCCTCAGTCCTCCACTGTCTGGGTCCGACACCTACCCCAGGGGCCCCGCCAAACTACCTCAAAGTCAAAGCAAAGCAGGCTATTGCTCAAGCAGCCACCAGTATCCTTCTGGGTACCACAAAGCCAGCCTGTACCACCACCCTTCCCTGCAGACCAGTTCACAGTACATCTCCACCGCCTCCTACCTGAGCTCTCTCAGCATCTCATCCAGCACCTACCCGCCACCCAGCTGGGGCTCCTCCTCAGACCAGCAGCCCTCCAGGGTTTCCCATGAACAGTTCCGGGCTGCCCTACAGCTGGTGGTCAGCCCAGGAGACCCGAGGGAATACTTGGATAACTTCATCAAAATCGGGGAAGGGTCAACAGGCATTGTGTGCATTGCAACTGAAAAACACACAGGGAAACAGGTGGCAGTGAAGAAAATGGACCTCCGGAAGCAGCAGAGACGAGAACTGCTTTTCAATGAGGTATGTGATGGGATGGCATCATCTTTTCTCTCCAGCATTGCATTTATTTCTCTTTTCAAAAATAGTACATGTGTGTTTTAGGACATTAGAAATGCTTTGAAAATATAAAGACAAATGTGGCATCCTCTGTAATCTTTCCTTCTAGTCTTGTTTTATGCATTTACTATTCCAGCAGTACTTTCACAAAATACTTCATGTGTATCCATCACTATGCCAAGCATTAATCCAGCATGACCTCAATACAATAATCCTAGGAAGCATAAAGGTGTTTAGCAAGGAGAAAACCTGCTCTCAGGTAGTTTGTGTGAGTTGCCCAGGATCATACAGCAAGTTTTCTACAGAGCTGGGGTTTGGATCCCTGTTTTGCAGATTCCAAACCTTATGCTGCACTGTATCTCTGTGGGTTGTCATCATCCCCAATATCTGCAGGGGATGGATTTCAGGACTGGTGCAATTCCAAAATCTGTGAATGCTCAAATCTTTTCTATCAAATGGAATCTATACACATTCTGCTGTATGATTTAAGTCATCTCCAAATTTCTTACAATACTTAATAGAGTGTAAATGCTGTGGAGACAGTTGTTATATCACATCTTTTAGGAAATAATGACAAGAAAAAGGTCTGTGCATATTCAGTACAGATGCTTTGGCAGGGGGATAATTAATACAGGGTCTCTCTAATAGTTCAGGCTGGCCTTAAACTCATATGTACCCCAGGCTGGCCTCAACTGACAGCAATCATCCTGCCTCAGCCTCCCAAGTGATAGGAGTACAGGTGTGCACCACCACACCTGGCAGAGGCATTTGACTGGCTGAATCCACGGATATGGAATTCATGTATACAGAGGAGCAGATATATACCCATTTCACATTGTTGTGATACCATTTATACTCTTTGTAGCCAATTTTTTAATACAACAGACAGAGATGAGCTTACCAATATCCTAACTCTCACTCTTTAAGAACTTTAAAATATTCTTTCTTAGCTATAAAAATAGTGACTTCTTCCTGAAAACATAAGAAAATGTTTCACATAACACCACAAACAAGTAATACCCTACATTAATGTTTTACTGTTTTTTCTATATTTTTACTTATATGTCTCTTTTCTCTGAGATATTTCTATATATGTAGCTTAAATTGAAGAATGAATTTTAGGAAGAAAGAAGGTTAAAACTAGAATATATTTATTGGGGTAAAGAAAGCTTCTGTGGGAGAGACAGAATGAGTCCCTAGTGGGTTGCCAAGGAACCCAATTTTCTAGGGATTTTTATAGAGCAAAGCCACAATGTGAGGCAGGTCCAAGGTGGGAAACACGGGAACTTGCAAAGTGGGCATGAGGTGGGACAACACTACAGTCAGCCAATAAGATTACTAGTGTAATTGCTCAGGTAAAATTGATTAAATCAAGATCAAATGTGGAAGCTAGCCACACAGGAAGCAGGCATGAATACAAAACAAGAGCTTTTCCTGTAGGGGGTTGGGCTTGGGACTCTTTCAGGCTTTTTCAAGGTGATCGCTACCTATTTAGAATATTAATCCCTGATGTCCGTCCCTAGGGAGGTGTGTGGGTGCATTTGTTTCATCTTTTGTCTTGCAGTCTGGCCAGCAGTGGAAGTTCCTGCCTCTCCCACAGTTGCAAGGTATATTGTGTTTCATGCTGGCTCCTTGGAGGGCCCAGCCCTGACTCACTGCCAAAAATAGTTCTGTCTAACTCAGCTGCCTGCAACATTATGGAACCCTTTTTTGGTATATTTGTTCCATATATTCTTCCATTTTCTCATTTATCTTTTTCAACTTATCACAGAAGCGCTCTAAAATACACAAGAAAACATCAGTGACTATATCAGGAATCACAAGCCCTCCAGTATTAAGGGTATTCATATACCTTTAGTAATTTTATAAGAGCATTGAGAGACAGATGAATTTTTGTGGATGGGAAATTGAAATCCTGACGATCTCAAGTTAGGATGTCAAGATGTCAGTCTCCACACCTTGTAATTCACCAAAGGATGTGCAGCTGTCTGGCCCCTCTGCCTTCGTATTGTGAGCATGCTCATTTCCTCGAAGGTCCACTGACGCTCTGTGAGTGTTCTGCCCCATCGTTTTGAAGGTCTTCCTCGGAGGCTCAGGTGCAGCCCCTACAGGGCTCCCCCATCTCCAGCTCAGTAGTTGCTCATTTCTTATGCCTGCTCCCATTCTCACAGAGTTCTGTAGCTCAGTGGGCTTCACCAGTATCTTCTCTGTCTGCTATTCTTGATTTCTGAGATTTATTCTTAGACCACAGTACTGGAACACACAGGGCGATATGGTGCAGATTCATTATTTAACACTAACTCTGAGAAAAGTAGATTGATGAAGCCACAGGGCAGCTATACCTGGTCACTTTCTCCAACAACAAGTTCAAGTTAGCCTTTATTACGCCTACATCCTAGTTCATTTTACCTTCCAAATATATTTGTATTCAGACCAAACCACCTTCAGATTTAACTCATGCCATTTTCCAAGGAGTTAACTTAGTTCTCATGTGCCCCTGCTTTTAATATCAATTTGCTTCATTCACTTATGGGACTCCTACTTACTTTCCAGGAGTTGGTGACTCTTTGTTAGGCTAATCCACAATGGGATGTGGCAATTGCATTTAAAAGGAGACCCTCAGGGTCACATCCTCCAGAACTGCCTGTCTTTGACAGCAAACCTTGCCTCTGTGTTCTATATATGTTCCTCTCTCTCTCTGTCTCCCTCTCTCTCTCTCTCTGCCTCTCTCCCTTTCTCCCCTCCCTTTCCAATGTTTTCTCACAGCTCTACTAAATTGATTGCTTTTATTCCTAGTTACCCTTGATGCCTTTTTGCTGTATTAGATAAATCCTGTCACAATCAGTACCTCTCAGTCAATTATACTTAAGTGTAGGTGTACCCATTCGAGAACAAGCAGCCAAGTTTCTCTGTCACGAGTCACAAGGTATCTTTCTCATGTGCGCAGGTTGTGATCATGCGGGATTACCACCACGACAATGTGGTCGACATGTACAACAGCTACCTTGTTGGTGATGAGCTCTGGGTGGTCATGGAGTTTCTAGAAGGTGGTGCCTTGACAGACATCGTGACTCATACCAGGTAAGTTCCTTTATTATCTAAGACAGATTATCCAAGATGCTTATTATTCTAATCAGGATATGGCCTCAGTGACTATCTTCATAAACTCTTCATAAATTGTAAGCACTTTGGAGTCAGGGGACACAATTTTCTTTGTCTTGTATACCCCAGGGTTCCCATTATAATATCATTCATGTATAGTCTATTTATCTAATGAATATTCATCCAACTTCAGAAGGTGATAAATACCTAATTATTCATTGACGGTTTTATCTTTTTTATGGTGCTGGTGATCCAAGCCAGAGCTTGCTCTTCCTAAACACGTGCCCTATCGCTAAGCCACACCACACTCCCCACATTGATTTGAAATCCCTAAGCTGCTAAGAATGAAGTTTCAGTGAACAGAACTAGAGCTTTCCATTCCCTACATAGATTTATTCTAAAAGAGAGTTTTGTTCTTTGAGTTAAAGTACTACTTCCACACTCTCATACCATCCCAGGTACCTGGGAAAGATGAGGCAGGTAAAGGATCAAAGTTCCATGTCAGGATAACTGACCTCATCAGAGAGAGAAGTTCTTCATTTTGTTAAAGAACTGAAGGTGCTTGGATGAATGAGGAGTTCTCTGTAAGAGTTTATGGAAGTGCGTTTACATCAATGACACAAACGCTGACAAGTGGCATCTCTTTCCTTTGATATGTGATGGGTTCCTGTTTTTACCACCAATGCTTATGCTCTGGGATTCACATCCCAAGGACTTCCTTTTCTGGCCTTTTGACTTTCCAAATATGGACTGGCATGAAGTACTTTTTGCCAGAACCCAAGAAAGTGGCCTCTTTTGAGCATTACAAAGATGTTCTTAAACCTGTCTTATTCCTTAAATGTCATTTTCTCTCTAGAATGAATGAAGAGCAGATAGCCACTGTCTGTCTGTCAGTTCTGAGAGCCCTTTCCTATCTTCACAACCAAGGAGTGATTCACAGGGACATCAAGAGTGACTCCATCCTCCTGACTAGTGACGGCCGGGTGAGTCTACAGGCTCCCTTCCTCTGACATGGGCATTGTTCTCTTAAGAACACTTTCTCATGGTTCCAATTTCTCTTAGTCACAAGTCACCCACTGTACTTCCCAGAAGACTTACAGAAGGGAAATTGCCTTCCCATCCTCTGTATCATCCTGTTAGTCAGAATTACCTGCGACCTGAATTTGATGGATAATGTGCTTCCTTTCCAGTGAGTGCAGGAAGTAATGGAAACTACAGAAATTTCTTTTCTTTTCCTGCCACATTCCTATTTTTGGAGCTGCCTTTCAGGTCTGTGTCTACCTCTTCTTGCAAATGTGCTCAAATGTCCTCAGTATCTCTGGAGTCCCTGCAACAGACAGGGGACCAACTCCACATGGGTCATTAGAGGAGAGTTTATTAAAGGTACAGTTGACAGAAGTATGGGCAGATGCAGATAAATCATAAGGAATGGGGCAAAAGGAGGAGTGTGGTTCTGTAGAGCAGCACTCCATTCTCACTGCCCCATGCCTGAACAGGTGAGGGGCAAGCTGCTGCTGGGATCCAGTAACAGAGACTGTCACTGTGTTCAGGGCTGCCTGGAAAGAGCTCTGATCTTCCACGGAGGTTGGACCATGGAGAATCTGCAGGATGGAGCTGGGAATCAACACCTCAGCCTCACCTTGCTCCTAGCTTCCTAGTCCTGATGTTCCCTACTGGTTCACCCCAGCTAGAAGCCATCGCAATGCCAGTTAGTCCCCAAGGTTCAGAGAAAGGGAAACAAATCTGAAAGGCTAAGCAGCAGATGTCTATTACCTTAGCGTAACTCCAGGCCCAGACTTCTGTGCTTCTCATCAGTGCAACCTGTGCAAGGGATTGTGTTAAAACTCAGAAGCCGCATGAGGGCACCCAACATACAACAGCCAGGGATGCGACAGGTTAAGCTTAGGCAGGAGAGTTTTGGCACATAGTCCCTTTCACCCTTTTAATTATCCTGGAAGTCCCATTAAAGGTAATGGCCCTGGGATGAATGAAGTCAGCCATCCTTTGCTGTTCCTGTCTTTTATAATCCAGCAACTGCAGCCATATGGAAAATACTTATGTCTCATCAGAATTGCCAGGCATGATCGGAGGGCAGCAGGAAGAAACGGCCAAAGCACTTGTAAAGTTTATTGCAGGAAATGTAGTGAATTCAGAAAAGTATAGATGATAAAATAAAGATCACTTATAATCCTGTTACCTATTGCCCCCATTTTTTTCATGTACCATTTGTACATAATTTGCAGATTTGGGATTGTAATTAATGAGAGGTTTAAGTCCCATCTTTTGCATTACCTGTGGCAAAAGTTTTCTTTGAATAGAGGGGTGTGGGAGTGTATGGCAGTCAGGTTTTGCTGCATCACAAACCACTCCAAACTCAGTGGAATAAAACAACTACCACTTATTTGCTCACAAATCTGTGGATCAGCATCTTGGGTTGATGGCAGTCAGAACAACTGGTCTCCGCTGCATGAGGCACCAGCTACGCTCTCTTGCATTTGTGACCAGCCTACAGCTGATGTCACACTTGCTTGCCTGGAAGTCAGCTAGCTCTCGGCAGGGCCAACAACACAACTGAGCCAAGTGTCACTTATCTCTCAGTAGAGTAGCCCTGGCTTAGTCACATGGTGCTGGTGGCAAAGTTCCCAAGAGTAACAAGAGAGGAAAGCCCCAATACACAACCCTTTTGAGCCCTCTGTTTATGTCAGGTTTGCTAAAGTAAGTCAACCACACGACCAAGCTCAGATTCCAGGCGTGGGGAATAGATTCTACCTCTTCATGGGAGAAAAGGCAGTCACATGCAAAGAAATGTAGATGAAGAGGAGAAGAATTTGTGCCATTTTTGTATCATCATCCATAGAACAATTGAAGCCTGGGAAAAGGTCAGTAATTCTCCCTGGTCTGACTCAGCTCCTTGGTGAGACTCCCAAAGCCTCAGAATAGAGTTTATACTGAACAGGCCCCAGAACTAGCTCTGAGGACTGGTACTTTCAGGGAAAAAGAAAAGCAAGTCAATTTCTGGCCCAGATTTCTTTTCTCTGTGTCTTAAGATTGATGATGCAGGCTTCTTTGCTAGAAGTACATATCTGATGTCAACATCAGACAGATGACTAAGACAAAATGTTAAGTCACTTAGAGACCTTCCCTTCCCTCAGTATGCAAGATTATAAAATCATTCCACTGTCATTGTCAAGGGCAGGATTTTTGTCCCAAACAACTCCTCCATGTCTGTGCACCCGGCAAAGAGTTTACAAGCACAGGCTCACTGAATGGGCCTTTAGTTCTTGTGGTTTGTTCACAAATTTGTCTCACAAATATCTGTTTTTGTTTGTTTTTTTCTGGTACCAGAAATCGAACTCGGGACCTAGCATTTGCCAAGCAGGTGCTGTGCCGCTGAGCTAAATCCCCAGCCCATTGTCTCATAAATATCTGGTATATCTAGTGACATCTACTGTGTTGAGTCAGTTACAGAACCTGACGATGAACATAGCAAAATCACTTCTTTGATTAAACTTAGAGGGTGAGAGTGTGATAATACACAAACACATAAGCAAATAAAATCATTCCCAGACAAACGGTGGTAAGTGTTAGAGTTTCTGTATTTAATTTAAGGAGTGTACAAAGGATGGAGTGTGACACAGCTGGAGCTCAAGTACAGGGGCCAGTCAGAAAATGTCCTTTTGATGTGGTGACATCACAGCAGAAGCTTGGGAGGGATTGGATTGGATCCTGTGACTATTAGGGACAAGAGTATTCCACGAACAGGAGCATGCTGAGTGGATCTGTGTCTCTTGCCCATGTCACATAAGGTTTGCTGCAGTCATACATCAAAACAGAGTGCCATATTGATGCCAATGGTTTTCCCCAGTTTATATAGAGAAAGGAAATTTTTTTACATGAAGAGAGTCTAGATAGAATGTGACTACTCCAGAAAAGGCTAAGAGTGTATTTTTATACTGACTTATTAGAGCATGGCATGATATAGTGGGGAGAATTTGTCACTTATTATAGATTATAACAAAGCCTCTTAATAGTTAAGGTCTTAAGTCAAGGGTCATGTTACCATTTAGCTTTGAGGGTTACTTGGGCTGAGAGGCTGACTTATGGTGAGATGACAACCCAGGGTGAGTCATCCACAGGTCTCTGTCACCCATGTGACTAGATCACCTGGAGATGTTAGCACACCTACAGTGCAGCCTCTTCATGAAGCTTGAGCTTCCTTGTGGAATGGTGGCCAGATTCTAAGAAAGCAAGGTGTAAGTACAAGGAATTTTTATGACCTAAACTTGAGATTAAGTAGTGCCGGGGATATAGCTCAGTGGCACAAGTGCCTGCCTGGCAAAGTACAATCCTGAGTTTGATTCCCGGTACCAAAACAAACAAACAAACAAACAAAAAACAGTGATTCAGGTTTGCTTGGTTTTGGGGCTGGGGATTTAGCTCAGTGGCACAGCACTTGCCTGGCAAGTGTGAGGTCATGAGTTCAATTCCCAGTACCAGAAAAAAAAAACAAAAAACAAAAACAAAACAAAAAAAGTAGTGGCACTTCACCATGGTCACCAGTCCTTCCAGATTCAGTGGGAGGAAGGAGAGAATCCTCCTTAGTGGGAGGAGAACTAAGTACAGTAGAAAAGCTCATGGGATGGGCAAAGTTATTATTAGCATTGCACATAAGAAGTACTGGATTTTCTTCCTGTTGAAAGATGTTCAACATCATTAACTTTAGAGAAATACAAGTTAAAGCTAAAATGAGATATCATTACATACCTATAAGAATGGCTAAAATGAAAATCAGCAATAACTCATTGCTGGTAGGAATGTAACTGTCTAGAAGATAGTTTGGTTATTCCTTTCAAAAGTAAGCCATCATTACTGTAAAATAAAGAGTTAAGAAAATGACAGTGAATTGCTTAGGCTTAAATGAAAAAAAATCTTTTTCCTTCAAAAATGAATAAGGAATTTATTTATATCAACTAAAAGTAAATTATCCACTAGTTGTCTATGCCATACTAATTTTTAATGAGTCACTAATTTGAGCAACCAAGGTAAATGTGGTAGCTGAGGTTTAAAATCTTCTTGTAAAGTGGTTGAAGAATTACTTACATCATTTATGTAAAGCCCACTGAACTACACCAGTCAGAAGGTAGATGCTCAGTCAAAAAGCATCCTGTGTGCCCTGGTAATATGAGTAGAATCATTACTATCTTTTCTTGGCCTGGGGCTTGCATTTGAGAGATGATACTTAGGAGCCACTAGCCAGGTAGTGCTTAACTTTTATTATCAAATTCAAGAGAGAGAGTGGAATTCAGACCCTGATCAACTAAGCCCAATGCATCTATTGGTAAGAAACACAGCTGAGCCCAGTCTGGACAACTTAGCAACTTAACAAGACTTTGTCTCTAAACGAGAGAGAGAGAGAGAGAGAGAGAGAGAGAGAGAGAGAGAGAGAGAGAGAGATAGGGATCAGTGCAAGTAGTCTTTATATCTCTTGATGTTCCCCTCTCTCTCTAACAAATTGATTACCACACTTTAAAACTTAGGCAAGTTCACTTAATGTTTCTGTCTCTTTCCTTGGACAATCAAAGGGTCCAGCAACACTGCCTGAATTCACATGGCAGTCATGGAATTGCTGGGATGAGGTCATCTTATAGCACATAGCAGATGCTGTCGGGGCCCACCTGGATTTTCACAGCACGTCCTACTTCAGAGATAACCGACTCCGCCTCTAAATACCACCACCTGGGCCTCCACCTGGGGCCTTACTTTGGCCACTGGAGTGTGCTGTTATGGTGCAAGGCAGGGTCCGATTTCTGGAGAATGGATGTTCAACCATGCCAGGAGCAGCCCTGAAACATGTGCTGAGTGTTAGAGTGTAAATATCCCAGTTTCTTCTCTCTCTTTTTTTTTTTTTTTTTTTTTTGGGTTTTCTCCAGTACCGGAAACCGAACTCACGACCTTGCGCTTGCCAGGCAGGTGCTTTTAGCCGCTGAGCTAAATCCCCAGCCCCTCTCTTAAATGGAGTAACTGTGAGTCCTTTGTCCTGCAGCTCCCCAGACCTCTCAGCAGGACTGAGCTCTAGTTGCCCACAGGGTCAATTGCTTGGTAACTAATCCCTGAATGGCTGCTGTCCTCCATTGTCATTCTCACCCATTTTATGCTGGTGTTCCTTGCATCCTTCAAATAAATGGTTTGCACTGAATCCTTGCCTTGGGATGCACTTCCGGGGCACACAAAGTAACCTGGTGCTTAGGGCCATGGAATGTGTTTGTGCTCAGCCTCCTGCAGAATTTGAAACAGTAATAAAGGATAGGAAAATGGCCAGAGGCCAGTGAGGAGAGCATTATAACCAACCGGCCCCCTCTTTACTATGCTCCTGATGGTCAGCCTGAAGCCAAGTGTCTCTTCACCAGAAGAATGTGTCCCTCATATTCCATTGTTCCCACCTGGCCATTTAATTGATTTAATATTATTAACCTTGCTCCCATCAACATTTTTAAATTTTTAATTTTAATTAATACATGTTTGCAGTACATGATTGCACTCATCATGGGGAGTTGATATGTGTACATAACACACCTTAACTCTTTTTACTTTCCCTTCACTTCCCCTCTGCATCTCGTGGCTCTAACCCATCATCATTTTAGCTAGAATTTTGCAACTAGAAGATGGTCTGAAGATTATCTCCCAAAAGTTGTTCTTAAATAGGGATTCAGTCATGTGAAATAACTTGCTAAAATCCATTCTGCTCCAACAGTCTCTTGAATGCACCCAGATCTCCATCAACCCCTCCCTCCCTGTTCTTCCACAGACAGAACTTATCCTAATGTACAAAATACAGAGAGGGACTAGGGTTTTAGTACCCCTTTAACACTGTTGTGCAGACCTGAGCATGTTTCTCCCACTCTGTGCCCTATACTTTGGCAAGGAGAAGATGGTGGATGAGGTCTCCATGCCCTTTTGGATTAGCCTCTCTGATGCCCTCCCTCTCCTTTTGGAATTGGCATCTGACAAAATGGTCTGAAGCACAGCTGGGATCACTGTCGCCAGATTGGCCCTTTCTATTCCTGCTTCCAGTCCTTTTGTCCCATCCAGTCATTGTTCCCCTTGAAGAGGAAATTCTCAAATATTAGTGACATTAGAATCTAGTTGGGAGTTTGGCAAGAAGCAGATTCCTGGGCTGCACTCTCAGGGATGCTGATGGGTCAGGCTAGGTGGTACCCAGGAACTTGCACTTCTAACAAGTTCTCATATGATACTGAGCCTACACATACCACTGCATTTAGGAAGCTCCCAGGGAACCAGGCAGGAAAGCAGCCATTCGTTGACTTCATGCCACACCTGAAACAAACACAGAACTCTTTAGAGTTCACACAATTTACACAGTATGGTTTTTGAAAATCTGTTTTTAAACCTGAAGTTATCTTGTGAATAGACCTTCCTTTTCCCATCCCTCCCACTCAATATCCTTTTCTGGAGTCCCTGATTCCTAACTAGGACACATTAAGGATGGAGAGATTGTATGTTTAAATAGCAGTTTTATCTGAGCTCCAAACTCTAGTTCTTTCTCTGGTTCTGTGCAACAAGGCACATCCTCTTCTATGGATTAGACAGTGTACTAGCTGCTCCTCTCTTAACCAACTGTGTTAGTGAGAGAAGGCGGTTTTCCAAGCAACCAAGTTATACAATCTGTCTAAAATAAGGCTCAGCTTAGAGTCTCGGTGATTTGCTTTAAGATCTGCCTACAGTGCTTTATTATACCCATTACTTGAGTTCTGATTATCTACTTGCAGATTTATTTGGACAAATGTTGTATGCAATTATGGTCTTTCAGAAAATTGTCTCTTTTATGTACTGAGATGAGTAAAAAATCATACAAAAAGCACTTATACTCCTACAACAGAAGAGCAAGCCTAACTTCTAAGTGTCTAGTTTCAATTTCTTATCTTCATTTTGTCAAGGAGATAATTATTACAATGTTAGATTTTGAGAGGGTTTTTTTTTTTTATGTCAGCAAGGAGAAAGCTATACTACAGATGCTGAAGTTAAAAGCTGCCAGTACTAAAATGTGGGTATGTTCACTCCCATATTCATCCAGCCATCTTAAATGTATAGGCAAATAAAATTTATCAGAATATATGCTCATCCTCTTCCATCTGTGTAGTGGGTTGCTAATTTACTCACAGTTTTAACTTTGGAAACATGCATTATAATTTCCTGAAACCAACCCAGACTTCACAAAGCTCTACTGGCTAGATTCTTTTTAAACTTCTTTATTTTAATTCAATCCATCAGATGTAGGCTGTTTGAATAATTTAAGTATTATCTATCAGAGTTCAGCTGCATTATTTTAAGGCTTAGCTGGTACCTATGAAACTCAGTCTTTCCGATTTAGCTACCACCGACTCCCTCCTCTCATTTCCCACCCTTACTGTGGCCTCTTGGAGGAAGACAGGAAAAGTATGACACATGGGACCTTGGGGTGGAGGATACATGCTCATCTTATTTCTCTCTAGTCCTGGCTTGGGGTACAGACTTTCCTGCTACCTGGAATAAGAATTAACTTGTCCATGCAAGGCTGAGCTATTCAGGAGGTTGCCTCTTCGGTATTTTATCGCTCTGGTCTCTTGCCTAAACCACTTAAAACTGTCCTCTTGGCTGACTTCACATCTCACCTATGGGCTTATACTAGGTATATCTTCTTTCCCTCTTGAAATTTGGAGGAACATCTGGATCCCATGCACATCACACACAAACCAGCAGCCCCACCTCCCGCCACTCCCACCTACACTCCTATGCTCTCATTCTGTAGAGATCACATAGGGTAGGGCCGAGGCTGATCTTCAGTAGGTCTTTACTGATCTGTCAACACCCATTGTTTAAACATTGTAATAGTTCCATGCTGGTTGATAACTAGCCACTGTGTCAGGTCCTTAGAATATCTTGGACCTTCATTAAAAATAGTGATCCTCCCCAGGGGACTCCTAGGACTCTGTTTAACTGTCTGGATTCGGATAGTCTAAATTAATCTGGTTGTGAAATATTTTGAATAGTCCCCCTGATCATAGATGTATGTGGATCTTTTCCTCTCCTCTGTTTGTTTAGGCACATGTACTGCACGTAATTCTGAAGTACACCAACATCTGCTCAGGGTAGGGGTAACTGAGATATAATAAGGGATATGGGATCTCACATAATCAATATCACATCTCTTTCCCATTCTACAAATAATCCCAGGCTAAAAGGGATGGACTGTAGGATTTTCATGTTTCTGCACAATAGATTTCTTCTATAACAGAATAGCAAGAATTATGGGCCATCTATCATGGCCATAGGTCCTTCTTCACAACTCGGGAATTTTTATAATCTGAGTCCTCTGGGGTTGATTCTTTGATTTCCCAATGCAACTGAGAAAGTAATCTCCTCCTACAACATCTTTCTTCAGTTTTCCATGGTAAATAATCCAGTCTCCCCCTACTCCAAACCATAAATCTATATTGATAATTTCCAAAATTGTATGCCAATTTCACCTATATTCCAAATCTGAGTCTGTAAATCATCTTCAGCACATCAGCAATGGTTTCAGAAAGAGCCTCCATGTGTCTTCTATTATATGACCTCCTGTGATGTATGTGCCTCAGTATAAAATAAAGCCAAGCTAATGGCGTGCATTTTTTGAACATAGACTTTTTTGCCAGCTTTTAAGGCTTCACAGTCAAAAATCAGTTGTGGCCCTGAGCAATGTCATTTCTGGCCAAAGGGATACAATCAGCACCAGGAATCCCTTTCAAGATTGAGTACATGCTAAATTCTCTTGCATTTGGAGAGAAGGAAACTCAATATAGTCTTCTAAGAAAAATTCCAGGAGAAGTGAGATATGCACAAGATTCTGAGGTATCTTTAAGAATTGCAAGAACAAACAAACAAACGAACCTCAGAGAGCTGGGAACAGAAGTTAGGCTGACCAGCTCTTTCTGGTTTACATGGAGCTTTGCAGGAGTTAGTACTGGAAATCCCATATTTAAGAAACCTCATTAGTCCCTAGATGGTATCAATGTGTGCAGAAAGGAATGAGATTATATACGTGGAAAGGCACCAACTGAAGGTCGGTCTTGAAAGTCATACAGATGATTTTCCCTGTGTTCAAGCCAGCTGGGACTCAGCAAAAACACTGAGAAGGCTTTGGTCATGACACTAAAGTGGAGAGAGATGAAACCTTACTCAAACAGATGCCCCTCAGTCTTAACTCACTTGATCATAAAATGCCCCTTCCTCTCCTTTTTCTCAGACCAACTGAACTGTGTGTGTTGCAAGGTGTTGTGTACACTGGTAGTCTGTAGCTAGCGATGGCTCTGATTTCAGCAGGGCTGGGGTGGGACCTGAGACTGCACATGTAAAGGCTACTGGGTGATGTTGCAGCTGCAACTTGTGCTGATGCTTGAGGTGACAAGACTCCTTCTGTCCCACCAGAGACCCTGGTATCAGTTACACTCACCTCACCCATCTGTAACATCTACCTCTCAGCTGACACCCTTCTTTCACCTGGGGACTTAGCTTTTCCATTTGGAATGGTAGTTAAATGCCTCAATCCTGGCTCTTCTGCTCATTAGCTGTGAATCCTTTGCAAGTGGTTTAACCACTTTGTGCCTTCGCTTACTTGTCTGTGAAATGGGGAAGATAACATTTCTTGCCTCGTTAGTTTGTCCTTAGCAGTTAAATAGGATGTACATGTAAAGTGTTCAGCAGGCATGTAGGAAGACTTCACTGAGGTTTGTCTAGACTATGTTAGGGGTTCACTCAACGGATATGCTAGGATAAAATGACAAATTACCGCAAACTGAGTGAACTTGTATTATCTTGCTCCCAGTTTAGGAGGCTGAAAGTTCAAAATTAAGGTGATGGCAGGGTTGGTTATTTCTGGATGCTCTGAGAGAGAGTCTGTTATTTCTTTCTCCCACTTTCTGCAAGTTATCAGCAATCCTTGGTGCTCCTTAGCTTGTGGATAAAACACTCCGACCCCTGCCTCTTCTGTACATAATCTTCTCTGTGTGTCTGTACGTTCTCTCTTTTTCTTTTAAGTACACCAGTCACTTCAGCATCTTTCCTAATCCAGAATGACCTTACCTTAGTAAGTTATAGTCATGCATCACAAAATGATGGAGATAAATTCTGAGAAAGGCATCTTTAGGCAATTTCCTCATTGTGCAAATATCATAGAGTGTACTCAGACAAGTTAAGTTGCCTACAGTCACCAGGTAATGAACGTAATTTTGTAAAGCTACCATTCCATATGCAGTCTACTCTGAACAAAATGTCTTTATGCAGCACATGTGCATATCTCCAAATATTCTGTATTTCCAAATAAAGTAACATTCCACAGTTTAGATGGCTATAAATTCTGAGAGACCTACTGAACCCACTATTTAGGGTCATAATAATGACCATATTTGGTCATTTGCCATATTTGTAGCTATAAGATTTATTCTTTTTTATTTTAAAGAGAGTAAAAAATAAAAAACATTAGAAATGATACAGAATTTCACAAAACAAGATATGAATTCAACAATTATTGGTATATTGCATATTGTTGTCTTCAAAGTAGTTCAGATTACCAGGTATAAGCATGCAAAATTTGTCAATAAATATTAAGCATTAACTGTTCCTTTCAGTAACCCAATAGAAACTATCAGTACAATTAGCTCTCTTGTGTGTGTGTATAGTTATAGATATAGATATATTTATAATTTCCCTTCCTTCTTTAAGATGTATTCTTCTATACTAAAATACTTATAATGTTTTTGAGACTTGTCTCACTTCTTACCTAGATTTTTTTCCTCACATTAATACTGAAACTATGGGTAGCTAACAATGTCCTTATCACCAAATACAATAGCAACAAGTGCTGAGCTGATTTGATAGCCCCACTGTTTTATAGGTGAGGGCCATCCGCACCTCAGAACTGCCAAATCAGTCTCCGGTGCTTTTCCTCTGCCTTCTTGATGTGCTTTAGTCTTGATGTGCTCTTTAATCTCCTGGAATAGTTCAATTTCAGTCGCCTCAGCTCTTCTGCATTTCATGTTTGGTCATCTTCTTTTCCCATACTACTATGGCTGTACAAGGGTGATTGACTATCACCTGCATCCCAAGGCTCCTTGAAACCAGGCCCCGTGGTGGTGTCTCCCAGTGGTGTACACATAATAGGAGTTGGAGGTACACAGGTGTGTGCATTTGTAAAAACTCATCATGCAGGAAAGCTAAGATACATGTAGTTCACTTTTCATAAGTTGTAAACAAATGTTGAACTCTAGTTAATGCTACATTGAGTGAAGTGTACTGATGTCAGCAATTTAATCTAACATGGATCAAAACTAAGGTAGATGAGCACATAAAAATAAAGTGATTACTTAAAACTAAGATGGACTGATAGAAAGGTGTGTGATTAAGCCCACATAGTAAAACATAAGCAATTATACAGTCTACTTGGTGGGGACAGGAATTTTCTTTGTACCTTTTTTTTCAGCTTTGCTATGTTTCTGAAAATTATCATACTAACAAATGAGGAGATCTTGTCCCCTGGCTAGTCCTCTTGGCTTAATACTGCTCACAAATAGTAACACATCTGATCTTCATTCTCAGAAGCTTCTTTCATTTTTTATGATTGAGGCTCATCCACACATTCTGATTTTGAGGACCTAAGATAGACCAACACATTGCGGATCCTAAAGCTGCAGAGATGCATTTCTTAAAATTTTGACTGAGAAGATTTTGGGTGAGATAGAAGAAAGAATTAAGGATGATTCTCGTGAGTTCCGTTTAGTGGCTAGGTTGGTGTTGGTGTCATTAATTAGGCCAGGAGAGATAGGTGAGGGGTTAGATTTAGAAACAGAGGAAGGGATCTCAAGTCTGAAAGTACCTGTGGCCATCCATGTGGAAGCATACTAGTTAGAAATTCAGTTGTGTTTTATTATGTCATGTGGTATTGTGTTGCTTTGTGGTGCTAGGAATTGGACTGAGGACTCATGCATGGCAGGCAAGCCCTATGCTACTGAGCTAAACCCTCAGCTCAATTTTAATTAAGGAAACAAATGCAGAAAGAGTACAGAAAAAGAGAAAAAGTGAGATTCTAAACAAAAAAACAGTAAGAAATCACAATATTTAAGATATGGCAGCAGAGAAGAGCCAGAAAAAAGGTTGAGAAAGGAAGAACAGAAAGATATGAAGAGTGTCAGAAGGGTTCATAGCTTAGAGACTGCACCTTTGCTCTACAGAAAATTTTAACTTCAAACAGTCACTCTGAACTATTGTTAAGCAGTGCCTATTCTATCATCACTAATAAGTCTGAGTGACAAGTCTAAGCGACATTCTCTTCCAGAGGCCATGTACCAACTCCTGCAGATGCCCACCTCACATACCTGACAACCAGATGCTGACCCTTAGTATCTATGCTTCATGTTCACACTGGCACCTTCCATTGTCATGAGCAAAGGAACAAAGCTAAAAGAGACAGGGGGCAGACACTTAAAGTAATAACTCAGCATCCCAGATAAGTGATATGCAGTATTTCAAACACAGAAAAGAGGATGGTCGTTTGAATCAGGATGGTCGTTTGAATCATCTTGTAGAACACAGATATATAAGTGTGCTCAATTCAAAAGAACTTAAAACTGCAGCAATTTGTACAAAATTCACACTGTGGACAGCAGTGCACTTGCCCTGAAACATTATCTACTCCTTTCAGCTAGAATTGTGGTTTTGAGATTCAATGAAAACATTTAATTTGTAAGGAGTTTTGTTATTGTTGTTGTTGATCCATAATTTTATAAAAGGTATAAGCATCAAGAGTGTAGACATTGGGAAATCAACGGTGGTAATCTGTGAGATATTTTCTCATTAAAATAGTTTCATGTCTTTCCAGTGAAAGGATCTCACAACCTGTTCTCTGATATTTCTGAGGCCTGTTAATGCACTTGAATTTGAAACTCTATCTGTATTTCTAGGCCTGTATGTGTACTTCCCAGCCTGGTAGGCAGTATTTTCAAATTACTCCTTGGTTGTTTTCTTTTCCTTTCCAGATAAAGTTATCTGACTTTGGTTTCTGTGCTCAAGTTTCCAAAGAGGTGCCAAAGAGGAAATCGCTGGTGGGCACCCCCTACTGGATGGCACCCGAGGTGATTTCTAGGCTGCCTTATGGGACAGAGGTAAGTGGTGACAGCCATGGTGGAGAGTGGTAGGTCCTGGACAGGCTGAGGATGAAGTGGCTCTCAAATAGCTGGTGACCACAGATCAGGGCAGTGACTTTTGACTCCACATTCACTAACCTGGCACAGAGTAGGTGGTGTCAGAAAGGACTCAGATCATACTGAGGACATCCGCAATGTTTACCAGTCTTTTTACTGCAACACTGCCATGAATGCTAAGGTGAGGGGGAGTCATTCAAACTCTTCTCCCACTCTCAGTGGACCCATAAAGGAAAGACTTCAGATGCAGCTAGAGATTTGCAGGTGAACAAGCAGGATGTTGCAGAGAAGGGACAGAGGATCAGAGAGTGCCATAAAACAGAGATTGTATTAAATGAGCAATAGTGTGTTTCTGTAGAAAAAATACTCAAATGCTAATATAGTATATTAGACAATGGCACAGCATCTCTTTCCCCTAGAAAGAAGACAAGCACTCATAATGTGTCAAAGGACCGGGCTTTGAGATATGAAATGGAGGGGCAGAGGGTGTGGAGGAAAAGCCTCCGAGGGAGGAAGCAGTGTGAGGTGAAGCTCCAAGGCACAATGGATCACATTCACATGAAGGTCATGGAGCTCATTACGGCTGAGCACAGTATTTCCACATATCATGGTGCAGATGGTGATTTTGGAAGAGGAGAAGCTGGGAAGAAGCTGTGATCCAGTGGGTAAAGATGTCTCCTAAGCCAGGGCAGACTCTGCTCTTCCCCTTCATCGTAAGACATCAGATGAGCACTCAACTTCTTTTTCTTACTGTGGTCTTGGAGAAGGTCACTGCAAGGCGGGTAGCAGAAGTGCAATGACCAGATAAGAGGTGTATTAAGGCTGTGACAGGAAGTGACTAGAATGGGGATTTATAGCACTGCTGTGGCTTCTCAATGTCCTGCCTTCCCACTCTCTATCTGAAGGAATTACTTGTCATCGTTGCCTTTTCTTTTCTCCACCCTCTGAAAATGGTTTATATAAAGCAAGGTCTTGAGTATGCTGCTTCAAAATGATAAAACATAAGGGGAAAACTCCAAAGTAGGTGAAGAAAGAACTATTTTTTAAAAAGCAAATCAGTAGAAGGAGCCAGGATACCTTCTACACTGTGCAGTGTAGCTCTTTGCAATTTGTTATGACTATGTCAAACACTTTTCTTATGATTTAAATGCAACTTTCTGTTTTCATAACAGAAGTTTGGGTTTTTTCATCTACCATGACAGCCCATTAAGTACCAAAAAAGAAAACCCAACTGGATAAAAATTAAAGTTCTACATTTCACAATGTTAAGATAATCACTTATACCTAACTGGAGGAAGCCTCACTAGAATGGTATTTAAACAGCAATGAAAGATGATTAGCAAAATAATCCACAATAATCCAATAGTTCAGCCTATATTGTAAATATTGAAACACTATAAATATCATATTGTTTTATGATTGAGTACGACTGGGTTTCCTTGTATGCATCCAAATTCCAGAACTTTCTCCTTGCCCGATAACAAGTGCATATCTGCCTAACAGGTGGACATCTGGTCCCTTGGGATCATGGTGATAGAGATGATTGATGGTGAGCCCCCCTACTTCAATGAACCTCCCCTCCAGGCGATGAGGAGGATCCGGGACAGTTTACCTCCAAGAGTGAAGGACCTACATAAGGTGAGAAGTGTGTACTGATAGGTCCAAAATAGTTATTGGATCTTTCAGCCTCTCTATGGTTTTAAAAATTAGCATATCACATCCAGTGGGTAATACATCCTTATAAAAGGGCACACAGACTTCAGAATTAGTTACCTAATTTCATTCTTCATTGCCTGGACCGGTGACGCAGCCTCTCTGACTCCAGAGTTCATCTGTGAAATAAGGTATGAGCAGCTTCTCTATCAAAGGCTACTTAAAAGGGTGAATCAGCTCGTCACTCAGTCACTGAGCACTTGCTACCTCCTGGGACTCCTAATCACCTGGGATACCGTACCACAGGACCCCAGATTACATGACTCTTACAGAGCTTGTATTCTAGCTGAGGAAGCATATGATAAACTATCAACAAGTAAAGGAAGAGAATAATGTCAGAGAGTGGTACCTGCTGTGAAGAAAATAAAGTACTGTGATACGGTGGAGGGCAGGAGAGGGTGCTGAGAGCTACTGTACCCTGGACAGTGAAGGAAGGCCTTCCTTGGAAAGATCGCCTGAGCTGAGCTGGACCTGAATAGGAAGATATAAGCTATGCAAAGATCCCAGCAGAAGGAACATTAAGCCCAAGGACCTATAAAACCCAGGAAGCAGAAGCCTCCTGCAGCTGTAGCAACAGAAGCAAGAAGACAGGCTAGGTGGGCAGGGGCGGGATCATGGAAGAAGTGAAGGACAAGTTAGTATCATATGTAGAACGGGCTACACAGGGTCTTCCCTTTTGTCTAAGATTTGCCCATTGGAACCAAGCTCAGGAAAAATTGTAAGTCCAAAAATCACCACTTCCAGAGCTGCCACCACCCTACAGGGCTTGCTGAGAAAGGCCATTTCCATCGGACCCTCTGTAATCACTGATCAGCCACACCTCCTCTCCCATCTTCTTCATGACCATAAGCAGGAGCATGAGGCTGCCTTTTGGGGGAGATTAATTTGCAAGGGTAGTGTTTTCTCTTTTGTGTCCCTTGTCTTGGGGAAGAGTCTCAGTTGACTTATTCACACAGGATGCAGGAACCTTCAAAAAAGTAAAATCGAAGCCACTTGAACCAAATAAGAGATTGAACTTTGACTGGGTTGGACTAAGTTTAAATAATGAAAAGTGACAGAAAGTATATTGTATGAAAATAGTCCCACATCCAATAGCAGTGAGTACTAATGCTCTGCAAAGCCATAGAGAAGGCCACTGTTAATCCTAATGGTAAAAAATGGGAAAACACTCAACGTTTTGCAAATGGATAGATAATGTGTGGTGTAATTGGACAATGAATGTTATACAACAAAGATGAAGAGGAAACTTTCATCACACACGGCAGGACTAAATCCCAGAGACACCATGATAAGGGAAGGCAGCCAGATGGGGAAGAGGCCACAGAAGATGGCTGTATTTCTACAAAGTAAAAGAGCAAGCAAAGCTGATTTATGCTATCACAGTCAGGAGAGTGCTGCCCTTCTGCAGCGGGATGGGTATTGTCAGGAAGGAGACCCAAGGTGGCCTCCAAGAATGGCAGAAAGATTCTAGATCTTGCCAGGAACGGAGAGTAAATATATGTAAGATCCACTGATCACCCACTTAATATGAATGAATGCACATGTATGTGGTTAAGATAGATGTCAAAAACTAATGTAGAAGAAATTGAAGGGAAGATGCTATATGTCAGATATCCTTACAAAAGCTTATTTCTCCTCAAGAAAGGGGGATACATAAAGCCTAGTTGGTGGTAGTTGCAAAAGAAATGAAATTGTTCTGTGTTTTTCATTGTACTTCATTACACATGTGACCAGCACCCTTGTGTGTACCCATCGTTTCATAATAGTTGCTTTTCTCACTATTATTACCATTACTCTTTTATTTATTAAATGAATTTTCATCCTTAGTTGCACCATCGTTTACCCATGTTATTTAAAACTTGAAGACAGTAAGAAAAATATCATGTGTTAATAAAGCTACTTCCTTATTTTGCTTTCCCTACATCTTTCTCCTTAAAGTGACTTTCTAGAAGTTGTCCATAGGTTTACTTGGAAAAGCACCATGGGGAATGGGGCTGGGTTTCTCTTGGTCCTTAGGATGATATCTGTGTTTTCACAGGTTTCTTCAGTGCTCCGGGGATTCCTTGACTTGATGTTGGTACGGGAGCCCTCTCAAAGAGCCACCGCCCAGGAACTGCTTGGACATCCATTCTTAAAATTAGCAGGTCCGCCATCTTGCATCGTCCCCCTCATGAGACAATATAGACATCACTGAACAGAGGATTCACATAAATGACAGAACTAGAATAAGACATGAAAACAATTCAGGAGAATATGAGGAAAACCATAGAACATGCAAAAGGCCTGTGCATTCTAGACCAGCTGATTGGTGGGACATTGTGATGACCGGCAGGGTTCGACAGACCAGGGCATCTTCTTGTGTCTTAAATAGGCATCTCTCCACTGACAGCTGGCATGGTCATTTGGAGCATGGCTTTAATAAGTCATTATTATATTTTTCAGCCCTTCATCCAGCAAATCAGAAGGACTCAGTACAAACTCCGTTATGATATATCCTAGCCACATGCAGGGTACCGCATAGGATTTTCTATATTGAAAGAATACTTTTCTGGCAAAAAATAAAATAAAATAAAATAAAATAAAGAAAGGAAAACAAAAAGCACTTTTTCTTAATGGTAGCAGTGTAATGTATTTTGCAATGAATTTGTAACTTTTCTGTACGATAGTTTTGATAATTTATAGTACTTTGATGTCACGTAGCCATTGTATCGGTTGAAGTAATACTTGTTTACTAGCGGGAGTTTGAACAAAGCCTTTCCTACTTTTTTATCCCTTTCAGAAAACCAACGATTCTTTAGGAACTTTGAATATTGAATGACTCTCAATCACCGTCAGCTTTAGTAGAATATCTTTCTTATCTTAACAAGTGTCTTATGTGATGAAAGAAGAAATAAGAGTGATGGTGATGGTGTGCACATTTCATTTATCCAACCAAAAGCAATGAAACAAAATTTGAGCCACAGAATACTACCAAACTATTTCTGGGGATAAAGCTAAATATTTTGAAAAATCGTATTTTCCGCCAAGGCTTCTAAAAGGAAATCACTTTTCGCACACCAAGATGTTACCCTTTGTGCCCACCCTAGAATGGGCATGACATCCCCTTGTGGCCAAATTTCCCTTCGAGGGAACAATTTTCAGTGCTAGGATCATTGGACTCAGTTCCCCAAATTGAATGTTTCAGTGAGACCTTGGGAATTCCAGGCTCCCCACAGGAGAGAAGAGTGAACAAGGCAAGATGTTTGGTCCTGTTCGTCACTGTTTTTAAAACTGTATGCTAGCACACCAAACTCTTGTCTGTATTTACCTTCATACCACAGTATTAATCGCTATTGTTCATGTATCGTGCTGGAAGTCTGAATTGATATCAGCTAGAGGGTGAATTAGCAAGGGGTATTTTCCCCAGGTATGACCTGACTTCAGTTGTGATCATGTTATAATGTGTTTCCGACATAGGAGAGTTGTGCTGCTGTCTAGATCTTCTTGAATGTTGATAAAAATGAATGACTACTACAATACATTTTGTGTTGCTTGTTGGATGAATTTGCATGTTAACTGTAGGCCAATATAGATTTGCCTTTAAAACTCTGGAGGATCTACATAGTCATCATTAGTTTTTATTAATTATGCATCAAACAAAAGCCATTTGTTACCAAACTGGCCAGAGGCTTTTCTTAACAACTTTACATACTATAACAAGTATGAATTTAAATCTGTGAAAATTCTCTGGTTGCTCTAAGCATAATTAAGAACTTTTGTAATTAATAAGTTGCTAATTATTTATTATAGTTAAGAGGATGAAAGGCATAAAATGACCTTCGACTCATTAGATTTTCAGTTTTCCCCAAAACTGAAAATGCCTCACCAGAAATAAGATCTATAAATTTGTTTCATAAAACATAGCAAATCAGTGTTTTATGTAAAGTATTAAAGCATTAATATAAACGTGAGAATAAAAGCAATCTAAATCCAAAAAATTACAGTCCTAAAAGTTCATGAAGCAGATTGTCTTAATTTAACAGGACTATGTAGAAATAGAAAGAAAAGGAAAAGAAAATCCTTTTTTTAACCATGACAAACATTAAAATCATTGCAGAAAATGGTGGATTTGAGGATTCAAACATTTTTGACAATGTATTGGAAATTTTTTCTGTAATTTTCTTATCATTGGATATTTTTTAAAGTATCTTCATGGAGTTTACCAAAAGTTAACTCTAGATTAAAAGAATCTGTGAGCACTAACTATTGGCAGAAACTGCACTTGCGAATAAAAATAAATGTTTGCCTTTTCCCCCATTTTGTTATTGCAAACTCCTGATTTCCCAAATTTGTCTTACTGAGTATCCAAAAATGGTTCCTTTGGGACTTTGGGGAATGTAAATGAGTTGGTTTAAAGTTACATATAGTACCATGGTGATCTGAGCTGAAGATAAACATTGTCATTTCCAGAGATTACCGGTAATGTAAGATTTGGGTAGAGATACCACTGCTACGAAAAAGTTATTGAATTCTGGATGGCCAGGTGCACGGAAAACCACATTCAGGGTGAAAGAATCCCTCCACCTCTCTGTTTCAAAGATGCTCATCTGACCTGTGGACTTTACCAATGAAAGATATAAAAAGGACTTGGATCAAAGAAGGTAGTGAAAGCTGACAGCCTGCAAGAAAGTGACGGGTCCCCTCCTCCTCTTTGCATGTCAAGTGACACATTAACATTGATCTGTGCCGTTGAGGAGGATATTATGTATAAAAAGCACAATTTATTTCTGGAAAGTTAAGAAGGTGAAACCCCACAGGAAGTACCCTGAGATAGTAGATGGGTAAAGCCAAAGTATATCCTGTGCCAAGGAAGAGGAAGATGGAGGCAACCTTTCCCAGATCATCTCCTTGGCCTGTGGTGAAAGACAACATCACGTTCTCTTGGCTCTGTTTGATGAAGCATGGAGAAGAAGCAGAAAAGACATCAAAACACTTAATTAGTGAGATACCCAATCCCCAGAGTGCATTGGAGGCCCACACCGTGGGGGAATGACAAGGAGTGGGGCTGACTGGAGTTGAAACTCTGAAATCCACAGATATCAATCACCAGTTCCCAAACCTTCTTCCTCCAGGAATTTGTTTCATGGAAGCTCATTTTTCCATAGGGCAGGGACTTGGGAAAATGCTTTTGGGATAATTCATGCAACTTAGGGCCCTTGCAGGCACAGTTTACAGTAGGGTTCCAATGCTGCTGCTGATTGACAACAGATAGTGCTCATTCAGTAATGCATAGAATGAACTAAAAATACAGATGAAACTCCTTTAGCTCACTCGCTGCTTACCTTCTGCTGTGCAGACCACTACTGGTGTGTGATCCAGGTCTGGGGACTGGGAGGCCCTGATAGACACCAAGGCCATTCTAAACAGCGGAGGTGGTAGTTAGCAGGTGAAATCAAAATGAGGTTGAGGCGCTACTTCATTCCAATAGCATCTCAAGGCAGCTGACTACAGCCAGCAAGGCTTTCAGAACTTCTCTTCCCTAGATGTGGGCCATACGTCAACATGAAACACCATGATTTGTGGATGCTTAGAAGAAAGAAGGAATGAGAAAGCATAAGATCCTGCCACTATCTTCCTGCTGCTACCTGTCTCCGGTACTGGTTCAGCCTAAACAAAAGAGAGACGTGTTATTTTTGAACAAGAAGGAGATTGATTTTTTAAAACTAGATTAAATAAATGGAATCAAACTGAGTTATGGTTGTATCCCTATTATCCAGTGGAAAGAATACACTCAGTAGCAATTACCGGAGAAACAAAATCATTCCATGAAGTTAACCACTCAATGAGTTCAGACTCCTTGGTCAAACTGATCAAGGAACAGAGGTGTGTAATCAAAGAAATTGCAATGACATCCCAGAAAGAGGGAAGAAAGATCAGTTCTGTCTGAAGCAGAGACAAAATGTACAAACAGAAGCAATTTTGTGAAAGTGACATTGTTACCAGCTACTTAGGTCTATATGTTCAGGTTAATTTGCTCACTGCTAAATCAGGGGAGGCTGTTTATTTTTGTAAAAAGCAAAAAGGTTTTATTTGAAGCTAGACCCAAGTGGGTGAAGGGGATTTACCACCCATATCACCATTTCCCCATGTACATGGGTATCAAGGGTTATGGTCAAGGAAGCTTGAGAAAGGGGGTACAAGAAGACAAAAGACTTGTCCAGACTGGTTTCATTATTCCCAGACCCTGTCATCTCCCTCCCTTCTCTGTGGAAATGACACTGGCTTTTGACCTCCTGATTCCAGCATGCGCGCATTCTATCCATTTGTCTGGGCTGAGCAGAGGTGGGGGTTTATATCCTAGGTCTGGAGAAGTTTGAAGAAACCATTTGTCTCCTAAGGAAAGAAACCTAACTTTTAAATTTCCATTTTTCCATGCTGGTTACAACATAATACAGAGCAAATTCACCTTGTGTGGGAAAGTTTTTTAGTGTGTGCCTTGAAATGTGTGTATTTTGAGTCTGTATTATGTTATTGTGGGTTAAGCCACAAGAAAAACCTAAGACCAACACTATTTAGGAGATGGTCCTGGGAAG
This sequence comes from Chinchilla lanigera, assembly GCF_000276665.1. Taxonomy (NCBI): domain Eukaryota; kingdom Metazoa; phylum Chordata; class Mammalia; order Rodentia; family Chinchillidae; genus Chinchilla; species Chinchilla lanigera. The sequence goes on along the minus strand of NW_004955415.1, from coordinate 19,507,443 downwards.
TTCCTCATGACAAAGTGAAGAAAGGAGGCAAATAAAAAAGAGCAAGGCCCAGCCTGGTGTGGTGGAGCATGACTGTAATCCCAGCACTTGGGAGGCTGAGGTAGGAGGATCATTGTGAATTCGAGGCCAGCCTGGGCCACATAAGTGAGTTCAAGTCTAGCCTGAACTGCGGAGTGAGACCCTGTCTCAAAAAAGACCAAAAAAATAAGCAAGGCAAAACACTTTTGGTGAAATACTGTGGGCACTGGGCCAAATCCCATTGGAGACTTTCTGAAAGATGCTTCAGAATTATCCTTCTAGGTGAGTATGCTGGGGTATTGATCCACCAATTCTATGGCTCATTAATTGAGAGTTATTCCTGGAGCATTGGCTCCCAGAACTCCCAGCTTGGCTTTCAGGTAGGTACAGGAAGCTATTGGAAGTATCAGCAAATGCCATTCAGGAAGGGCAAGGGGGCCTAGGTGGGATTGTGGTAGCATCTCCTACAGAAGTAAGCTGTCTTTGTTATTTTTCTCATTGCTGGGACAAAATACCAACACCCACAAGTTAAAGGAAGGAAGATTTATTTTAGCTTACAGTTTATAGAGGTTTCATTCCTTAGTCGGCTGGCCACAGGGAACGGTGACCTGGTTGAGAGGCATGGCAGAGGAGAAACAGTCCATAGTGTGGTAGGCAGGAAACAGCAAGCCGTGAGCCTCCCTTTCTTTTATTTCATACAGGTTACAAGTCTATTGGTTGGTGCCATTCACACTCAGAACTGTGTTAAACCAATCAGTGCCCTAAATTCATTATCATGTACTCTTAATCCATATTCACATACCCTATATTCAGCCACCTCTAATAAGCCCCACCTATAAGTGCATGAGACTTTAGGGCGACATCTAGATACAAGCCATAACAGACCTAATTAAGGGCAAATAGAGAACTTGAGAAAGTCTATGAGTTGTTGATTTTTGGGTCAAAACATGCTCTTTTAAATGCAAAAAGATTCCTTATCCTGAAAGGTTTACTTGGGGCAAATCCTATGCCTCATTGTTAGCATTTTGAAAATTTTAAGCTAGAAAGGACAACAGGACCTTTTAGGATGCACATGAAATAAAATAATCAAGGCCCCAGAGAGTGAGGTAATAACTGCATGGTAATCATAATACCCACATATGCTACATACATACATGTGTACACACACAGACAAGCACACACACATATATGCATACACATACACAAATTTAGTTGCCATGAGGGCAGAAATTTTTACCCATTTTGTTCATTGATGTGTTCCCAGCACCCAGAGCAGACTGGGTCTAGGAAGTACATGATCAGTGCTAATAAATACTTGTGATCTTATTTGTCATGTGGGCCTCTGTGAATCCTTCTGTAGCAGATAGCTGAGGTAGCCATAATCCTGGGTCTGTTACCACCTGGACCCTCGTGGCTATCTACAATGTTAAACTCTTTCTGAGAAAAAAAATATTTAGATGCATAAAAAATATACATGGTTTTTACAAAGAAACCCACATAAAGTGTAACTATCAAAAATATTGTGGGGATAGTGAAATAGATAACAAGACCTTATGGTGAGTCTAATAATTATCACCATTTCAAAGTAACTGATAAAATCATCTTTTGTGTAATGATTTGTACTGATGACAAAGTCACGAGTCCTATAGTGCTTTGACACCTGTATTCATAATGAAGGGACATGACCTTTCACTTGAGGTTGTTAGACACTGCAGGCATATTTTCTTCCTATTTAAGCCCCCCCTCACTTCTAAATTGATAACCCTGAGTGGTTTACTGGGCTGCAAGTGGGAGAAATCCTTGCTTAGAAACATACTCTAGATTCAAAATGAATGGACACAGAAACTGCCTGTCAGGTGAGAAAACCCTTGCATTAGTCCCTTATGATCATTCTCAAACTCTTATCTGGTAAATAATACTGGAATAGAGAGGTTAAGAGGTATGCTAGAAAAATGCAATTAATAATGTCTTTTGTGTGCCTCTCCAGTGTGCAAGACAATGTGTTAGGGACCTAAATGCACTTTCATGAATCCTCAGATAACTCTAAGGATGGAGGGATGAGCTCCACTTTCAAATGAGAAAATGAACACTGGGAAGCCTGATCATTTGGGTAAGGCTGTGCACACACTGATCTTTACTTTTTAACCACAAATTTTCTGCAATAAAATTACCTAGGAACCATAGTAAAGCTGTAGATTTAGAGTCTCACCATGGAGATTTTTACATCAGTCTGGCATGACACCTTAGAACTGACATTTTTTTCCAGTGGTCTCCCAAGATGATTCAGTGGAGGCTGCCCTCAAATTGCATTCTGAGACAGTGTAATTTAAAGTTGTCTGTCGGGATCAGATCAGTCACTGTAGTGAAGGGAAGTTGGATTTCCAGGTTTACAAAAAAAAAGAGGCTTCCCTGTTGGCTTTCTGGGGAAGTGTTTGTGGCCAGTGCTCAGCATCCTGTTGCCTAGATGTGCAACTGCAACTGAAAAGATCCATCTTCACATCTCTTTCTCACTTCTGTATTATCATTTCTGAGGGGTCTTGCACACCCATGCAGCCTTGCAAAGCCTTTGTTAATGGATAGATTGGACAAGTGGTAAAGAAAGTGAGTTTAGTTTGTAAGTCTTTCTCATACCCTGCGAGGCAGTTTCACTGTGAGCGATTTCCTGGAAATATCTGCAAAGAACCATGCTCAGAATTTAAAGGAAAATCATTCTCCCCCTGCCACAAAAAATCCGCACATGGTCCTTCTAGTCTGGCATCTCTAGGCAGGCAGACCAGCAGCCCCACCAGTACCCCATTGTGCCCAGAGGTGTTTGTGTTTGAAGGTCCCATAAAGAAGAAAAACAGTAGTAAAAAAGATAACTGAATTCTGTGGTTTATGTGTTCATTTGTTTCCTGTCTCTGAGCATGGGAAAAAGCACAGGGAGAGGAGCCACCTCCTCTACCTGTTTCAGCTTCAGGGAAGTCAGAAAGTATAAGACAATGGCAACAGGTATGAAAGAAGCCCAGCGCTGAGCCAGGATGTGTCGGTCCCTCCGGATACCTGGAGCTGGAGGAATGCTGGGTACAGGCAGGAGAGAGTGCTGCTCTGGCACTGCACCCCAGGGCTCCCCTTTAAAGTTTATCTTAAAAAATACATTAGTTGCCAAAATGCAAAGGGCTTGTGAAGTCTGGGACACAGGGGATAGAAGGCCATGGATGAATACAAGAGTGGAATCAATCATCCTTGGAAAAATCTCCTGACACCAAGGTTTTCTTTTTTCCCTGTGTGACTTTTATGAGGTCTCCGCCATTTTCTCTTTCTGGTATCAGGCACATGCTGAGGAGAGATCCTTTGAGGGGAAGATCCAGGTTGACAGAACAGCAAACAAATGGGTGGTAAAACAGTGACTGGCTAATATTTAGCAAGATTTGTTGGGATAATGAACTTCTAGATTATCTACCTGTCAAGAGTTGAAAACTCAGACTCAAGAAAGACCTCCAAAATACAGCCATTTTATTTTTGCCACTTGGCCAACCTGTCCAATAGTAAATGGTTGGCAAAGATGCCTGGGAATGGGAAACACTAGAGAAATGAGAGTGGAAAAGTGAGAGGACAGATGTTAAGAATGACCATTTCTGCTGGAATTCCTTCTCTGTGGAGCAGCATGAACTCACGAGCTGCTTCTCTTTTAGTGGACCTTGTAATGGGGGTTAGAGGAGAGTCTCTTTGACTGGGGGAGACAAGGATTCCCTCCATCCCTACTCCATTCTAAAAACTGATTATTAAGAAAGTTAATATAATTCAAACTATATGTATTTCTCTAGGAAGTTTTACTATATTACATTTTCCTGCAAACAAAACTCAATTTAAGCTTCTGTGTCCAGACTAGCTTTTTAATCTAAAGTCAAATGTTAAACTCAAGACTAAGAGGCATCAGAATCGGTATTAGCCCCATCATTCAAGAAGTCTCATTACTGAAGCTACTTATATTTGCCAAAATAAATCCGTACCTTTTCACCTGAGAAAGTCAGTGTAGGTCTTGAATGTCCCCCAAAGGCTTGGTCCCAAATCTTTAACACATAGGCTTTATAGGGGCACTCTTGAGATACTATAGAACCTTCGGCAGGTGGGTCTGTGGAAGGAAGTTAGGCCTTTGGGGTGGGGATCACCCTGAAGGAGCTATTATACGCCAGACCCTTCTGATCTCATTGTCTTTGTTCACAGCACGAGCTGAACAGATCTGTACAATATACTATTGCCATGGTATACTGAGTGCAAAGCTGCAGCGCCAGGCAGCCATGGGCTGAAAGCTCTGAAATCGTTAGCCAAAACAAACCTCTCCCTTTTCATCTTTTTGCAATACTGGGAATTGAATCCAGGGCTTTTGCACAGAGCTGAATCTCTAGTCTCTTATTTTTTCAGTTTTTTGAGACAAGCTGGTCTCACTAAGTCATTAAGTTGTCTAGGCTGGGGCAATCTTCCTGGGTCAAATTTCCAGAGTGATGGGATTATATACAGGTGCCACGATACTTGGCAAGTTTTCTCCCCCGCCCCACCCACCCCTGGCACTGGGAATCAAACTCAGGCCCTTGCCCTTGCCAGGAAGGCACTTGTGCCACTGAGCTATATCCCCAGCCCTAAGCTTTCCTTCTTATAAGATGTTTGTCTCAAGTATTTGTCACAGTGACGAGAAGCTAACAAAGCCCTCTTTCATCCCTATTCCTTCTTTGCTTTCACTTTTGCAGAAAAGAAAAAAAAAATCCATCTTCATTCTTCCCCCCTTTTCCTCTGGATGCCTCTACACCTTAATTTTGTTTTCTTTGCTCCAAGGAAACAGCCAAAGACCAGAGAGAAGGGTGTTTTAATTCATTTTCAAAAACAAACTCACAGGGATTGATTGTCCAGGTCCTCTTGTCTGGACCCAACACATTATGAATCCCAAACAACTGTGCATAGTTACATTAAACAGGTTCTTGTGCTGCAGTCACTGGGTGCAGGGAGCAGTGAAACATTCCCAAGACAATCACTAGACATGCAGAATGCCAGCCAGAAGCATGGATCACTTTCAGGGGTCTTGCTGCAGAGAGCATGAGGTTGTATTTTGTGTGTGCTGAAAACTGTGTAGGTAAGCCAGCGGAGGTTAAGGGGCAAAGCACCCCTCTTCCTCTGAACTTAAAGAGGTTTCCTCCCAAGGGAAGTATTTCCAGTCCCTAAACTTCAGGGCCAGAAACCTCTCCAAGCAGGATTTGTTGCTCCTTGGAGAGTCAAAGCCAAGCCACCATGAGCATGAAAGCTGGCTGACCACTGCCTCCTTACTCTCCGGCATGGGGAGAAGAGCTGCCATTCACCCCATGAATCCAAGGAACAGCCATTCCTGGGTTTAAGCATGGACGCAGGCCAAGCAAGCCCCAGATACCAGGCCTGTTGGATTGTAGCTATGCTGGTATATCTTGTGTACAAGGTGGAAAGTGCTTTTCTTTTGTTTACCTGATCCAGTTGGGGACAGGTCTTGGGGATGCCTTTTCTAATGGCCCCTAGCCCATGTGCTTGTACTGGGATCGGTCCCTAGGAATCTGCACCTGGTTGGCAGTCATTTTGTGGTGGATATGGTAAATCACCAGTGTTACCACAATGATAAGGCCCAAGATTAGCCCCAAAACCAGGGGCAAAGTTTCTTCCAACTGCTCCCGCTCATCCACTGGGCATTTGTGCTCTGAAATAAACAGGAGGAAAAACAGTGAGCTTCAGTCAAAAATTTCCAAGTGTCAAGTCTCCCTATCTACACTAAGTTAAAAATGGAGGTGAAAAGATCTCTAAAGGAGCCTTTGAGGAGATTACATTTTTTTCCAGAAATAATTCTTCCCCAACAAACCCAAAAGCTTTGTCACTAAGTATTTCTACATAATGTTCAATAAACATATCTCAGTTAAATAGGACAATATTTAGTTCTTGGATTCCTGGCAGATAACAAAACATTCCAATGATTTATTTGCATTTTCAGTGTTTTGATAATAGATACATCTTTTTTAACTTTTAAAGGAAGTACAGCATAATATATAAAGCATAGAGAAACGTATATAAATATACAATCTTCAAAAAGACTGACAGTTCTGTGTTGGCAGTGATACTGAGCAAATGGAACTCAACGCTCTGGATGGAAATTGGGCACTACCACTTTGTAAAGCTGTTTGGCAATTTCTAATAAAGACATATACACCTACCTTATAACCCAGCATTCCATTCCTAAGTATCTAGCCAAGAAAAATGAAAATATATGGACACAAAAAGACCTCTATCTAAATGCTCATAGATTTCTTGAAAATAACCAGCAATTAGAAACAATCAAGATGCCTATCAAGGTGGAGTAAACTGTAGCATAGTTTATAATAATCTCAGAACTCACTGAGTGAAATTTGTGGACATATTTCATGATGCACATATTGTATGATCTCATTTAGTGAAGTTCAAGCACAGGAGCCAGAGCTGGGAACGGTGTAGTGCGTGCCTGTAATCCCAGCACTCTGGAAAGCTGAAGCAGGAGGACTGCAAGTTTAAGCCCAGGCTGAACAATTTAGCGATTTAGAATGACTCTGTCTCAAAATCTCAAAGCAAAAAATAAAAAAAAAGAGTTTGGGACGTAGCTCAGTATGTAGGGCCTGCATTCAATTCCACAAGGAAAAAAAGAGAATAAAAAGAGTAGGTAAAGCTAAATTTGTGGTAATAGAAATCAGAAAGGTGCTTATAACCAGGAAAAATGACAGGAGAGAATTTTTGGTTGTCATGGAAATGTTCTATGTCTTGATGTAGGCGATGTTTATATGTGGTTGTAAGTACAGATAAAAATACAAAAACTATATACTTTATACTTTAAATATTATACTCTAACAGTACATATACTTTAACATTTATGCATTTTAATACATGTAAATTAAATTACAATTTTTAAAAAGAAATGTAAAACCTGATGAATATTCACAAGTGAACACTCCATGTAACCAACATGTAGACCAAAAAGGAAAATGTCAGCAGTACACGGGGCTGAGTCAATTTTACCATCCTAAAATTCAAGGTAGAGTAACAGCCTTGTATCTCCAGTCTTGTAAGAGCAATAAAAATGAAATTCTTGGGAGACCTTCTGGTAGCCAAGGGCTGACCAGAACTGCTTTCCTAGAAGCCAGAATGCATTTGCTCAGCCTCCTTTGCTTTTTGTGGGTAGCTGGTGGTTTTTTCACCAGATTTATGGGGGACAATATAGAAAACATTTTGATATCTCTTCAGGAAGGCCAAGTTTTCACCTCAAGATGACCCAGTCAACATGTATTAAACACCTACTGTGTGCCTGAACCACCCACTATCCCTGTGGCCTCACTGCCTCCTCCCACCATGTGTGAGATCAGCAGAAAGAAGAGGGTGAGCCCTGAACCTCAGGAATCTTTCCTTTCTAGTAATAAGAATTCACAGGGAATTTTATGCAACTATACCAAAAAAATCGGTGTACTTAATACTAATAATGGTTCCTGAATTAACATTTCCTTTTAAGCACATAGATGCCCCTACCCATTTTACAACATGTATATAACATAATTAGACCCATTTCACGGTAAGGTCTTAAGGCATGAAGAGGCTGAGTCATGTGCCCAAGCCACAGCTGCCCTTAACAGCTCAGCTCTTCAGTATAACTATGACAGTGCTTGGCTGACCTGAACGTCTGCTACCTCATGGCCCCAGAATCCCAAGGAGGAGAAGGAAGGAGGGTTTGTGGGCTTTCTCTTGATCTGCATCCTAGCCACAGAAGTACATTCAGGTTCTGAAGACCGAGGGGGCTGAATACCCATTACAAGTGACAAGAGGAAACTTTCAGAGGTTATGGAGACAGTGTTTTTCTTGCCTGTGGTAATGGTTTCATAAGTCAGGATTTATCAAATTGTGCCCTTAAATGTGCATGGTTCATTATGTGTTAGTAGCTCCTAAATACAATTTTTCATTCTATATATTTAACTCAACTGATTTTTTTTTTTTTTTCTGAAAAGATTTTTTTTTTTTTTAAAGAACCTGGTAAATGGTAGAGATGTGTTAAGGGCCTGTGAGCACTGCTGTGAGCCTTCCTCATACCAACTAGAATGTCAGAAACAAATTAGTAAAAGACCTTTTTGTCCTGTATCTGACTTAACTGTAATGAGTTCCAGCCCTCTGAGGGTCATACCATGGTCCAAGGCCCCCATCTCTCCAGGTTATAGTCTTGCTGAAAATTCACAGAGCACCAGGGAAAATGCGGGCCTAGAACTCCATGATACCAGAGTGGTGGTCTTCGCCAGGGGAACCATAGTAGCTCTTATCTCTGCCTCACAGAGGTTGCTGCTTGCTATAGTTTGTGTCTAGATGTCCCCCCAAAGCCACAGGCAGTCATAGAGTTTTCTGGGAGCTGGTTGAATCTGGAGTTTGTGATTGATTCATAGTGCAGCGCTGGGATTAAGGGTGAATGATGGCTGTATCAGTTCATTGATTGGATTGGCACCACCCTAATCCCAGCAGTCTGGATAAGATAAAAGGGGCAGAAGGAGGTTTGTTTCCCTCTTTTCTGCTCTTGTTGCTTTAGCTGTCTTCTGTTGCCATGAACTGTTGCCCCTCTGTCACATGCCACCCTGCCTTAGAGCGAGCTGCTATGGACTGAAACTTGTACAAATGGTGAGCTAAATTAACATTTCCTCCTTGAACTTTGGGTGTTGGATATTATGTCTCAGCAACAAGAAAAGTAACTAAGACACTGCTCAAGTATGCTTAGGGACCTTTACAAACTTGGCCTGCTAGCTCTGGCCTCTGCCACTATTCTTTCCACAGAGTAGGTGGATGGTTAAATCAACCTGTTGGACACTGGTTTTAACTCATTTATTTTTGCTTGACCTCTAATTATCCAAACAGTTAAAAGTCCCATATATAGTCCATGCCCTCCCTGGTGTGGGAGATAAAAAAAAAAAATCAGAGTTGTGTCAGGGAGCAAGAGCTTATGTAGCTAAAGCAAGGGAGAACATGGCGAGATGTCTTTCTCTGAGACAATGTGACCTCAGCACCACTTGCTCAAGACAGGGAAGTGGGCAGACAGTCCAGGAGAGCATGGTAAAGAACGGGTTTCAGTGGCTAAGAAGAATCTAGGATGGGCCTCCAAGCTACACTGAATAATTTGTGAAGTCATGATTCCTCTTTTAATCCCATGTACCTATCAGTGAATAAAGACATACACAGTAGATATAGCTATAAAAATGTTGATTAGGACCAGGGAAGGAGCTCAGTGGCAGAGCAAAGAATATATGCTTAGCATATATGAGCACAGAACCTCCAGCAGAGAGAAAAAAAAAATGTAGATGTAGATACAGATATAGATTAACTTTTCTATCATAATAAGAGGGGAAAGATGTAGTGCAGAGTAAGACAGATGAAAGTAGGCTCAATTCTCCACTATTCCACTGGTCTGCTGAGTAACCCTGAGCAGCCTCAGTTCCCTATAAAATAGAGATACACTTACATTATAGGATTGTTTTCAGAGCCAAACATAATAATACAGAGGACCAAGAACAGTAGCTTTCTGTCATCGTTATCAATAAACATAGAATTCTCATGCATGTAAATCTTTATGTATTCCTTTTAAGCCTGAGTCTTTGGAGGTTTAGTACTCATCATATACCATCTTTTCAGAAGGATAGAAAAGAGAGGCTAAGGATGCAGCTCAGGGGTATGGTACTTGCATAGCATGCATGGGACTCTTGGTTCAATTCCTAGTACAGAGAAAGAGAAAGAGAGAGAGAGGGAGAAAGTTGAAAGAAAGGAATAAGGAAAGAAGGAAGGAAGGAGAAAGGAAGGAAGGAAGGAAGGAAGCAAGGAAGGAAGGAAGGAAACAAGGAAGGAAGGAAGGAAGCAAGGAAGGAAGGAAGAAATCCCTCACCCTCTGAGTAGTCAAATAAAAGGCAATTTCTAAGTCCATTCTAAAATCCATAATGCTCTAAAAACTAAAAGTACTTTGTTTTTTTTTTTTTTTTTTTTTTGGTTTTTCTCCGGTACCAGGAACCGAACTCACAACCTTGCGCTTGCCAGGCAGGCGCTTTTGCCGCTGAGCTAAATCCCCAGCCCCCAAAAGTACTTTGTATTGCTCATTTGGCAGCAAAACCTAACTTCAGGTCATATGAGTCTGCTTGTATTTTTCATTTATACTGATTAGCATGAAGATTCACATGTTTCCATGTTTCCGTACAGGAAACAGATATACTACTATGTCTGATTATAAGGCACCACCCTAACTCTCCTGGGGTCTTATATAACATGTAGACTATGTACTGTATTGCCTTCCTACAGTCTGTAATATTTTAGATTATGAAAAACAAGTACCCCAAAAACTTTTAGACAAGCATGATATGATGAACCATAGAAGCAGGACATGCATTCCTGCAAGTTTAACCAAGTGCTTTCAAATTCTGCCTATGACCCATAGGAAAAACAATACTCTATATTACAACTTAGAATATATTTGCACACATAACTAGAACATAAGTTTTAGAAATAATTGTCTTTACTTTGTGTATCTAATATGTTATAGTCTAGATCTTGAATGATCCTCATTAGCCATTGAGAGTATGGTCACCACACCATTGCACTCGTGGAAGGTGCTGGTAACTTTAGGAGGTAGGGCCAAGTGGAAGGAAATTAGGTCACTGTTAACATGCTCTTGAAGGGGATACTGAGACCCCAGCCTCTTCTCTTCTTTTTTTCATTGCTTCCTGGTTACCATGAAGTGAAAAGACTTCCTCTATTACATGCTCCTGCCACAATTAGTGTGTTGCCAGAGGGCCAAAGCAACATGGCCAAGCAACTCACAGACCAAGCTACAAGTCCAGCCTTTTTGCCTTTTAAATTGATCACCTCAAGTATTTTGTCATAGTAATGGAAAACTGACTTGCACATAATAATTTATGCTCTATTCTATCTTCTTTCACTTAATGCTATTTATAATACACTAAAGTACAGATGATAATCTTTTGGGGTGAGGTATGTTGGTGACCATCAGAATGATTTTTATAAATGCAAAAAAATAAGGCACATAAGAATATAAAGAAAACTGGGGCTGGGGATTTAGCTCAGCAGCACAGCGCCTGCCTGGCAAGTGTGAGGTCATGAGTTCAATTCCCAGTACCAGAAAAAAAACAAAAAAAGAATATAAAGAAAACTAAAATTCAACTATGAAAACAATTTTTTAAAGAATTTGAGATACAGCAATGTATACACCTCTTTATTGGCACATGTGTATCTTGACTGTGATTGCAAAGTAGCAAGAAGAATAAATGGTATTTTATAATATCTGAACAAACTAATGTAAGATAAAATATCTATGATTTCTATTGATGACAAAGCCAAAGCTACTGCTGTCTCTCATAGATGGCATCTCCCAATTATGCTGTCAGGAACAATAATGAAAGTCTTATAGGGCTAACTCACTGGTATAACTCAGGGAGAGGGTACTTGCCAGCATACATAAAGCCATAGGTTCAATCCCCAGCACTTTCAAAAAAAGAGACTCACAAATTCTGGGTCCCCAAAAGTGCCTCTGCTATTGTCATTGCCTTGACATGCTTATTGTACCTTCTGGGTAGGAGCTGAAGCTCTGGGAGGCTGTGGGCGCAGGACCTGGGGGGGGCCTTTGCCAAGCAACTTCACCTCCCTCGCCTTCCATTGCTGCTTTGTAAAGGGAGATCCCAGTATCTTTCTCAACAGTTTGTTTGATTCTTTTTTCCTGTGAATTAAAAAAGGCCTAGCCTATGTTTTAAATGTCTGTAAAACCTAAATCCTGAATAAAAGAGAACAGAGGCAGCCTTCATGTTCCCTTTTTTTTTTTTTTTTTTTTTTTTTCTTTTTCTAACAGGAGATATGAAAGTTTCCTTTAGTTCAAGCCATCAAAATGTTCAGCCTGGATCATTGCCTCCCCATGAGGAATCTCCCATCCCCTCACAGCCAGAAATCTCCCGGGCCCCCAAAGCAACACACTATGAATTAACTGCAGAAGGGCAAGTTAATTAACCCCAACTGAGGAACACGGGGTCGGTGAACTGCAGCAACAACAAAGCAGTCACTATAGAAAGTGTGCTTGGTAAATAAATGAGCCAAAAGTGCCCTCTACGCATTGCTTATTTTTTTATTGCAGGCTGAGATCTCTTAGCTCAAAAGCCTGCTGGTGTGAAACTCACATTTGTGCACATCCAATTATTTTTAAATAGCCCAAACAAGCAAATGCTTAGGCATTTAGAGCCTGCCTGTTTTGCTTGAAAGCTTATCTAACAGCTGTTACCCACTGATAAGATCAGGCTTTGTAGTTATAAGACCCAGGAGCGCTGAAGTCTCAGGTGCTGGACTCCGCCACTTCTCCCACTCTTGTGCTACTGAGCAACATCACCTAGATATGTGTGCTCTTGCTCCCCAGGAATTCCTTGCCCTCCTCTCCTTCTGCTGGGTGGTACTTGTGCCATGAAGCTCTACCCAGACAGTCTCATACAGTGAGGGGTTTCCCGTCTCATATAGTGTAGGTTGATTCCCACCTGATAAAGTTTGCTATATCCTTCAAACCTCCTACAGCAGTGGCGGCAAACCTATAGCATGCATGCTGCAGTGGGTTATTTGTTACCACTGAAAGCTCTAAAAGGTTCATCCTCCCTGCACTATGGGATTCCCTGGAAATTGTCTAGCAATGGAGCTTGTTGGGCTCCACCTCCAGATCGACTGAAGCAGACTCTGTGTGTTATGGTCACCATAGTTTGTTAAGTGCAGCTCAAGATTCTCGTGCACATGGCAACTAGAGGAGTGCGAGGCCGAGAGACTAGGGATCTGTGTGGTAGCTGAGTGTAATGCATTTAAAGGGACTTGCGTGATAGAGACATTAACACCCATTTGGGCTGCTCTCAGCCCCTATGAGTGGTCATCAACCTATTTCACTGATTCTTTCCTGCTTTTCTCATAGAGTTTATTAAGTAGAAAGCTGTGAAGGCTGTCCGGTATAACCTCCTTACACATAAGAAAACCTTATACTGTGCTGGACTATAGTAATACACACACACACACACACACACACACACACACACACACACCATGTAGGGGATATACAGATATATAACCAGATGCCTAATTCTCAAGCAGACCTGCTCCAGTCCCACCCACACAGGCTTCTGCAACATACTGAAAGCCCCCCCTGAAAACCCCCCTGAAAGCCTATTCTGGGGAATAGGGTTCTAGGGCTGAAACAAGAAAAGACAACGGCAAACAGGATATTTCAGATTCCAATAAATGGAGCAGAAAGGTCTTTTACAAAACATAATAGGAGGCAGGTGCTGAGAGGAGGAGCCAGGAACAAAAGAACTCCTTCCAGCAAAGGCACTAGGATTCAGTGAATGATTTTGAATGAGGCCCGCCTCCTCCCAGGAGTATGCGGGCTTGAGCCTGGCGGGGCACATAGGAGAGAACTTCCCAGTTATTAGCCAGAGAAGCCAAGGCAACACAAGTACAATGTGCTTATGGTTGGTAGATCTTGGTTTAGGAAATTATGCATGTCTGCCAATACCTTAGGTCTACCAGCAATGTTCACTATATATCACCCTGAAACAGATAAAAACTGTTTTTTAAAAAAAGAGATTAGTGCTAGCTCTGACAGTACAGATATTAAAACAAAAGAGATCATTAACTCCACATAGTAAATTTTACCAATTTTTAGCAAGGTAGCTCCAGTCCTTAGTACTTATTTATTCTTTGTACACAATTTTAAATATCTGTGAGGTCTAACTTTTCAGTCCATAAAGAACTATAAGCACTGATTTAGAAATACTCCAGAATGGGTTATAGTGGGGTTGTGGTAAGGATCAGTTATAACACCAGCAGTACCAAAACATAAAGAAGTATCCAATAAGAGCTGGTCACCAAAACACAAAGTCACTAGAGAGAATTACATACATATACAAACTAAAAAGCACTGATGGTAGGGACCCTGGAAATGATACAACTGCACAGTTTAAAATTTTCATCTTGAGTCCTGAACATCAAGAGTCATAGTCAAATTGCATTTACTATTTCCAGTGTAATGAAGACACTGTTTGTTATGCTTTATACATACTCAAAATACTTCAAAATGAAATATAAAAGAACAGAAGCTGAATATGTAGCTCAGTGTAAAGGTCCTGTATTCAGTACAGTACTTACCACTGAAAGGAAAAAAAAAAATCAAAATGAAATACCCTATAGTACCCTACCCTTTCTTGAAAACAGGTAAGAGTGACATTATTTTACTAAGTATATTACATTCTGATTTGTCTGGCATACAAGCACTTCAAAGTCTCTATTAATTGAATCCACAGTTTCAGAATATCAGTTTAGACAAAGTGAACACTACACCTGCATCAGGCCTGGCCCTGTGTTAGGTGCTAATAATGAAAAGATTAAAAGATGCACAGGCCTGTCTCTCAAGGATAATCTAAGTTAGGGATTCCCAGTTGCCTTTGGAATAATCACAGGATGGTAACGAGGCCCTGTATGTGGAAGAGGCTAAAGGGAAGCTTATGAAAGCTGTAGCTTATAAAAGCTGGAAACCTTGGAAAACCAGGGTGGGTGGCACAGACGGGGATTTTCTGATATCATTTGCATGTTCAAATAGTTGTATTCATCTGGGGATCCCCAACTCAAAGGCAGGCACATAAAAAACAATCAGGATCTCCTCATGAGAAATAAATAGACCATCCAACTGTCTTAATAATCCCCCTGTACACAGCTATGAGGAACAAGGAGGAGACAGAGAAGAAAGGAATGCCATAAAGAAAGAAGAGAGGGCAGAAGAAAGAGCAAGCCACTGAGGAAAGCTGATACATTCAGCTTAGTGCCTTTTTAACCTTTGAAAATTGTTACAGACAAAGGCAGTGTCCCTCAAGCCTAGGGAAATCCAAGGGGTAATGCCCTGGATGCTGGTAGAATCCTCTCCCCATGCATCCTTAAAATCAGCCATTTCCCTCATTCCACCCCCCACATACCTTCACTGAAGACAAAATCTGAGATGATGTCAAAGGGTTGGATGTGGACAGCGGACAGGATCATGGTGACAGTCTTCTGGGGATCACTAGAGGCCAGAGAGATGGTCTGCTGAGCTTGACACTCATAAGACATCCCAGCTGGGGTCACCAAGGCAGAGAGGTGATGTGAGTTGGCTGTGTGCTTCCCAGCTGCAGCAAAGCCCAGGGCAGTGATTAGGCTCCTTTTCTTCGTCAAACCTTCACTTCTCTTACCCCATGTGCCCCATTCAGTTCCACCCAGCTCAGACACCTACCCCACCCTTCCTGTCCCCTGCTGCTAGGCCAGAGCTGGGCCTTATGGAAGTCTTGAAAGACAAACACATCCCATCTCTCTGAGCCAGAGCTCCTTAAATATTACTCTGGAATTTCTTTTGGGAAGGAAAGAATAACATAAAAACCTCAAACCTTTCTACTATACAAAAATCTGACAATTGAAATTCTAAAGACACAGAACGACAGGAATTTGGGTTTCTACCTTTAACACTGGATCAGCAAAGGATAAAACATTACCCTCAGCAAAGCATGGCTGCTTGCTGGTGCTCTGGCAGATGTCCTTGCACAAATATGCATGTTTTGGACAGCTGCCCCCTTCTCTCCTTCTCTGCCCCAAGTTTGCTTCCCTTCTCCTTTGTTCTAATAAACTAAGAGAAATGCTGGACTATGAAGAGAAAATTCTCTTTCTACAAGAGCAATAAAAGAGGATGAAAAAAAGAGAGATGACACATGTATTCTTTTATATCTCCAATAAAAATTCTCTCCCAGTTTGGGTGCCTATCTGGGTGATGGAAGGCTTCATTTCAAATACGACAATTTAGACCAAAAAAAAAAAAAAAAAAAAGAGAGAGAAATGAAATGTGGCCTTTGCTAGTGCTTCAAGAAAGGCACGTTTTTATTTAGGGGGTGGATATTCCTCTGACCATGGTATTTTCAGATATTGGTGATGATCTGGGTGAGTTGATGGAGGAGTGGGCAGGAAAAGCTAATCATCGACACGGGGTATAGAATCCGCTCTGAGGTAGCTGCAGTCTGCAGCTGGAGATGCAGATGAACCATGGTGCCATGTGCAAAAAGATACCGGAGGCCATCCAGTCCTGACACAAAAAGAAGTCGCACTGTCCACTTGTATTTTTAGCACCTGAACAGAAAACCTATGGAGCGCAGGAAAATTTGAAAAGCTTTGCCCTTCTCCACATTCCTTCCAAGACCAAATCTTGAGGTATTTAAGAAGAACCAGAGGAAGATAGGCCCTCGGGGAGGGGAATCTCATCTGGGATGGTACCTGGGTTACTGACTCACCCTAGGCAGCAGTTTCCTCGAGTATCTATAAGGCTTGAGACCTGAGGGTCACAGGTTCTCTGTCTCCTCCGCTCTGGAGGTCAAGGCAAGCAGGCCAAAGGTAGACTGGTCTAGGAGCCCCAGCCCAGATACACTGCCAAACGCCAGAGTAATTGCCCCCAGCTCCTGGGCTCCCCTCCTCCACCCCGGCAGGACAACACTCACCACTGACCGCGTCTTTAAAGTGGGTCTTCTCAGAGGAGTCGTAAACAAACTGCACCTTGCTCAGCCTCCAGGTCGCCTCGGGTCCCTTGGACGTGTTGTGGCTTTCCTGCCAAGAGCGGGAGGCGCGTATCAACTACTCCAATGACTTCTCGGTCTGTAAACCCAGTCGCCACTACTACCCTCACCCACCGGGGTCTGAGGTCCCTCCGCGCCCCTGCACGCGCTACAGGCTGGGAGTTACCTTTACAAAGAGCATTTTGAGTGCGTAGGCGCGATCCACCCAGAACACCTGCAGCTCTGACTCATTGTGGCCACAGCGGCCCTTCACCTCGGCTCCCCGGGTCAGTGAGATGTCAGCCTGTTCTGTGATCAGCTGGGAACACAGATGCCCGGGCCCCCTCAGCGCGCCGGGCCCCGGGGGGCTTTAGGGAGGCGCGTCCAAACTCTGGGTTGCACGTTTGGGCTTTCCTTTGCGCGCGCGCGCTCTCCCAGGTCCAGGAGCATGCGGTTAGATTCTCTACGTGCAGACCCCGCCGGTAGGGAAGCAGTGAGGGGAGTTTGTTTTCAAAGCAGGCAGGGCGAGCAGGAGACGTTACAAGCCGAACCCCCATGCAGCATTCGGGAGCAGCCTTCAGGGGTTTGGGGGAGAAGGCGGGTGACCCAAGGTCTTCGCAGGGCCCTGAGGAAAGGTGCCCTTGCGCCCTGGAGCCCCAGGTGCAAACTGAGGGGTAAAAGATTCCTTACATCGACGTAATTGCTGGCCCACACATCGTAAGGTACAATAAATTTGGCTGCAAACTCTGCCATGAGACACGTCGTCCCATTTTCCCGCACCACAAATATATCTTTTTCAGGGTTAGTGGAAAGGCCCGAGAGATTTTCCACTTCTTGTTCTGCCATGATTTGAACCATCGTGTCTGCGGAACAAACAGAACAATCCCATCAGTTTGGGACTCCAGGAGCCCCTGCGTCCAGGACACAAGAGGGAGCGCAGAGCCCGTGGTCTTTGGATTTGGAGTGACAAAGTTGCAGGCTAGCAGCTGTGTGCTCCTTAAGCCGTTTCGCTAACTCAGCGCCCCAGCGCTATCAAACTCAACTCATTTGCTGTTGATTTATAGTGAAACAAAAAGCCACCCTTATTCATAAGGCTACATCCTGGGGTTTCAAAACCAAATCTCTATTACCAGTGCTGTGACGCCCCCACCCCCACCCCAGCCTGCCGGTCGGGTCCAGCGCTGTCTGGGATATGTCACACAGGTATGTGATTCTCCACAGACTTTCTTGTCATAGATGGGGAAAATTTTCCCCCACCTCCAAGGGCGGGGGAGTCCACAAAACATGAAGACGAAGATCATTTCTTCAGTTTTAAACTACTGGCTTTGCTATGCCAGTCTTATTCTCTGCAAAGAGTGCATGCCTCCCTCCCGGTCTCCAAAACGCTACTCACTCAGTAGCACAAGGAGAACTCGAAGCCTGTCGACGTGGAGAAGGGCTTTTCCTCGGAGATCCATGGTGGTACTTGCGGCCAGCGGAGCCAGATGTGCTGCTGCAGAGGCTGCCCTGGACAGAATCCCTCAAAGTCGCCGCTGGAGTGGGCCGGAGTGAGCGCAGGGCGGGGGCGGGAGGGAGCGCGTGTCCAGTGCGCTTGGGCTGGGATGCTGTCGGTGCCTCTCTTGCCTCCGCGGGTCGAGCGAGTCAGCTCACTGCGGAGAAAAAGGGGCTCGCAGCGAGGGAGCTGTCCGCAACTGCGAGTGCTGAAAGGAAGCCGCTTGTGTTGCAGGCGTGGTCGTGACTTGGCTTGTGCGGAGGGCCAATGAGATTTGGGGGAGCTTAAATTTTCCCTGGGCTTGTTTTCTGTTCTGCAATTCTATCTGCAAAGATGAGTTTGTCCTGAGAAACTTAACGGCACTGGCATCTGAGACCAGCTATTTTGCGGTAAAGCTATGGCATCCCTGGAGTTCTGAATTCTAAAAACGCATAGGATTCCCAAAAAGCAAACCAAAACAACAACAAAAACAAAAAAAAGGTAGGCACGAATTGTGCCTGCTTTGGAGGAGGAGGGGTTGGCAGAACAGAGAAGGAAAATGCTATGGCAACAGTTTCCTGCATTTGGAGACGTTCCCTGCTTGGCTCTGCTCCGCTCTCCGTGAGCTCCTGGGTTTATAGTTACAATGATGCCTCCTCACAGGAGGCCACCAGACAATGCAGTGTATCCACTTGGAGTTCTTGCCTGGAAAGTTCTGCTCCTTGAATGGGTGAGGACTCTGAACTCTGGGGTCATCTATCCTTCCTCATTATAGCGTGATCACTTTGTCACAAGGGATATAAATGAACCTGAAATTTATAAGGTTATCCAGAGTTTTTAGGGTAGGAATCTTAGAAGTATGCTGTAAGTAATGCCACATACATAAGAAAAAATCATACTGATATTGCTCTAAAGCCTCTAGTAAAACAGAAAGACAAATATTACTAGGATAATTCCCACATTTATATTTTTGGTAGTTTGCTTATTTTTTATTCTTGCTCTGTAAATCAGAATATACTTCCTTCAGGAGTGGATTTGCTGTCCTCATTAAATGTGGTGATGTCCAAATATTTCTTTTCTTAGAGGACATTTCACTGTGAGTAAATAACCATTGCCTTGGTAACATAATGTTACAAAACCATGTCATGTTAAAAGGCAAATTGCAAAATATTTTCATCTGCCTTGTCTAATTTGATCCTCCCCACAACTTCAGAAAGCAGAGAAGATATATGCTGTTGTGTGTATACATATACCAATACAGAGGCTCAGAGAAATTAAATGACCTTCCCAAATATCACATGGCCATTTAGAATTAAAATAGAAAAAATCACATGCTTTAACTTTGTACAGATCATCCTTATTTCTCCTTATATAATATTTTGACACAAAAATATATCATATTTTGAGTTCTACAAAAATAGAAGTTAAAGCCTAAAATCTCTATCAATAATTTAAATTGCTGAAATGTATATTATGATATATTTGCTTCAAGGTGTCTGTAATTTTTTGCCTTTAGAATATATTGCTGAATGAAAAACTGGGTCACTAGCAATTCAAATTATGAAGCAATATTTAAACATATTTACAACTTTACCTTTACATCTGTATGTCAGTATTTCATCCAAAAATTTCTCCAAAATTTAACATAAATAACTATATAGGGAAGAAAGGAGGCAAAACTGTAATTGATACAAGGTCAATTCATATAAACAGTAAAAATTGTAAAATTTCTATGCTTTACATTTTTGTCATATTAGCAGTAATTACGCTTTATCTTGTCGTAGTATTGTAAAAATATAGACATATATTTATAAAATGGATCTCTTTCTCTCCACTCCCCCCAACTTTAATGAGGAAAAAGGAATAGGTAGATTTTAGCCTAAGATTCATTTAGTATTTATCAATTTTATGTATTTGTACATATTTTAGTTTTCCTTGCCTAAAAATAATGAGATAACACTTAAGGAACAGATAGTTAGGTCAAATGAAGCAATAAATATAAAAACATTGAAAATAAAATGCAAATTAACGCAGTTATAATCATTAATTGCATATCTACTTACTTACATTATTCTTAGTGCTTTCCAAAGCAAGAGATAAATCAATACAAGTCAGAGAGATACCTGTAAAATATTGTGGCTATTTCTTTTGTGATTTGTTATTGCAAATATCCTTACCTTATAGATTGTTAATAAATCCACTGATTTTCTTCATCTACTTTAATAAAAGATTAGATGGGAAGTAAGATTAATCATTGATCTTAACATGTGGTAGTTGGTTTATAAATCATATGGTGGTTCCTTTGAAAATATTTTATTTTCATGCCTGGTATAAATGACTCTTTGTTGACCCTAGAGAGTACTCAAACAAGTTGAAAGAAAATATAGAGTCATGTAACCCTTTTTTCTGGGAGGAACATCTTCAAAGTATAATTCATTCAATGTTATTTTTGGTATTTAATTTGAAACTTGATTTACACTTATAAATATCTATTAACTTATTGATCTTATCACAATGATTCTTATTTCTAACTGTAATGGGATCATTAAATCTACAACTTTCACTTACATTAATTGAAAGACTGAATCGTTCTGAAAAACATACTCTTGTCCTTAAAATAATCAGAGGTGATAAAAGAAAAAAACTTACCTAAAAATCATACTTTAACATATGAAAAAAGTGCCCCAGAATCTGTCCCAGCCCTCATTTCTTAAGTGTGAGAAGGTAGCAGAAGCTAATATAATCATATGCATTGTAGGAATTCTGGCTGTGCCAAAAGTCATCGTCGCTGCTGGGGTCTGTATAACATGTCAGGTATAAATGTGACCGAGACACTTTAGATTTGGAATTTGCTGTTATGGCTTTCAAAAGATGCTCTTCAACTTTTGTAGGTAAATGGATGCAACTTGAGTCCATACTGATAAATGAAATAAATCAGATGCAAATATGTAAACATCACATTGTCTCCCTAGTGTGAGAAGCTGAAAGAGTAAATGTGATTCAAAATGTACAATAGATAGAAATGGGAAGAAACTTCAAAAGGAAAGAGAAACGGATTTATGGGAAGGGGAAAAAAAGGAAGGGAAAAACAAAAGAAAACATATATATAGAAGTATACACAAAAGATAGTCAAGATTTTTGCTGCTGATTTCTCTCAGTTCATTCAAGGGATAGGTTTGTGCTAATATTTTTTGGACAATTAAATGCTGATATCTTCTACTCTAATTAACTGATTTGAAGATAACAACACACAATGTGTTGACCATTGTTACCCTCCTATCATATTATTTTGGAATTTTTTTATTTTTATGGTTTTTGTTTCATTTTCTTTAAAATAAAAATAAAAAAGATGGCCTTCAACTCATATCTTTACTTGCTAAATCACCTTTATAAATCTCATACCATCAGATGGTTGCTATTTTATACAAGTAGAAGAAAAGGTCCAACCACAGAATTTCCAGTTTGGATGGGAGAAAATAAGAACGTACATGACGATATGGTATTAGAAGAAGGGGATAAGCTAAAATAACCTGGGGCAGAAGACAAGCAGAGGCAGGGCAGATGAAAGAAATAACTTTTGAATAGAAGATCATGCAAAGGTGTAACTCTTTACCTTTTCATGCTTATCAATTTGCAATAAAGTAGTGATTAGGTCCCCAGATCCACAATACTTTATGTACTTTTAATAACCTCTATGTGATTTCTTTCTTGGGTAGTGTAAAGAAAAAGATTTCTTTCATTTGCATAGATAGACAAAAGAATGGCATATGCAAAATTTATTCTAAATAAAATTAAGCTTTTCAGGTTAGGTACCTCTGTTTATACAACTGGTTTGTCTTTGTAGACTCAAGAGACAAAAGTATGAAAGTCAAGAAACAAACACTAATTAGAAAAAGCGCATTTATTAGCTTTAAAAGGAGAAGGCTGGGCTTTGTTACAGCTAAAATTTCATTGCTGAGGTTTGAGCCTACCTTACTGTGTAGTGTAAAAATGTACTCTCCCTCCACTGTCCATCCTCACTATCACCAGAGCCACTTTACCACACATACACAGAGACGTACACAAGCACACATGAATAATAGAAGCAGGAGTTGGTTGACTGAGATAAAGATGATGCCCACAGAGGTTAGGCCAGAATTACCAGTTACCATAACCCTATGTTCAGATTACTATGGAACAACTGTTTCATTTCATCATTCTCTTTAAGTACCTTTGAAATCATCTCTGCAGTAGAAGCAGTTTAGAGATAGAAACTGAAAACTAAGTATGTACAGAAATGTTTTGTGCATATTGGCAAGTGCTGGAATATTGGGGAAAGTTCTGAGAATTGAGTGTGGGCTTATGATGCACTTAGCTGGCACGGCCTGGGTGCAATTTCCTTCACTTTCTCATTTCTTTGGTTTTCCCTGTATTTCATTCAATTAAATAAAGGCTATCTTTGCAAAGGGGGTAACCAGTGGAGGGGAAAAAAACATTACAATAATAGCCCTTTCATTGGCTATGTCCTAACCAAGTACTGAGGAATAGTCCTGTATGAATTCATTAAAAACAAATAATTTAAGCACAGAGGAATGAAAGGGAAGAAATTCTTATAGCAAACCCCTGATTCGTGGATGTTGAAAGGCCAGGTAGTCATTCACCAGAAGTTCAGTAGCTAAGAAATCATTTTTGTAATTTGAATTAATAATTTGGAAACTGTTCCTGCCACTTTTAAGGATTCAATTGTCACTAACTTCAAACTCTGTTTTAGAACAATTCACTTTTCCTCTTGGCAGTGAGGAGGACCTTGCGAAGTAGGGGCAGGAGATCTTTATGTGGAATTAAAATAAGGGTTCTATGAGGATTTTTCTTTTTAAAAAATTATTTAAATTTCCTCTCTAACAAATAATTACATTATGGAAATATTGAATTCTCAGATACTTCAAGTCTTTAAAATCTCTTTTAGGATGAATTGCAGCAGTTCCTTGTTATTTTAATTGTGTATCTGGAGTTCTTTGCATATTGCTTTGAAGATGTGTTTGGAATTAAGGGAAATACATAGTAATGGTGAGAGAAGGGGAGGGCCCTGAGATTTTGTCCTGTTCTGACTGAAGCATCTCAGGTGCAGGAGCTGGAGTGTCTAGGGTGCTCCAGGTTGTAAGTCTAGGACTTTTCTGTTTTTGATAAAACACTGCAAGATGCTCTAGTAACAAAGCCAAAAGGAGAGTCTTCAGGAAGCCTGTTTAAGGGATGCCTTCAGGCCTGAATGTCCCATGTGTGAGGGCCTGAAGTACAGTAGTAACTGAGCATCTCCTGTAAGGGGGAAAATACAGAGAATTCCATTATTAAAATGTAATAGTTTCATGCAATAAGTGGGCTCCGGTCAAAACACAGACTTCAGTATTAGCTGGGGACTGCAGTGTGCTAGGCAGGCAACACTACTCAGGGCTCAGGGCCCTCACCCTACCCTAGGGCCTTCTGTCAGCTCCAGGCCTGGCAGCTTCTGCCCCAGGGAGGGGTGACAACACTTCTGGCTGGTGACTAGCTGCAGGCACCCTGAGCTCCAAGTCCTCAGCGAGTCCCTTGTGTTGGGTGTCAAGGGGATTATGTCTAGGAAAAGAAGGAAGAAAGTTTCTGGTAGAGAACTTGTCCTTTGGAGGCTGTCTTCAGTGCTCTTATGCCCCAGTAAGACTTTGTTAATCAGGCAGGAGAGCTGGGGGAAATGGCAGAGAGATTTTTGGTGCTATCCCTCTTGAGTCCTGTCTCTCATCCCTCTCGCTTCTGGGAAAAGCTAAGAGGCCGAGGGAGATGGAACATCAAAGGTAGTATTAAGCAGAGGGAGAGGAAGGAGACCCGCTACAAAGTGTCCACTGCTCTCTTTTGTTTTTTTCCTTTTTCCTCTCTTACCTGTCAGCTCAGCGTCCTCAAACAAGGAAAACTCCCCCAAGCGCCCAGCAGTCCTTCTCCAGGTAAGGAGGGGAGAAAACTGCCTTCTAGTGCCGGGGATGCTCGCGGCAGCTGTGTCTTTCACAGTCGCTGGGCCCGTGTGAGTGTTCTGAGTGGACCGTGGCTTCGGGTCAGGGCAGGTGGAAGCAGAGACTGCAGACGAGCGCACAGCGTAGGGCGCACACCTGAAGCAGACGGGCTTTCTGGAGCCCAGCAGGTTCCCGCCGTGCGACCAAGGAAAGAAGAGGTGGACTGACTCCGCGGTGCCCCTCGGCTGCAGTAACCGCCAGGCTAAGTAAGCGCCAGGAAGAGCAAAGAGGGATCCACACTGCTGCCTCCACCTTCTGAGGACGTCCAGGGCTGCAAGAGCTCCGAGCTGTGAGGCTGGGGTTTTGTTCTGCTTCACTCAATCTCCCCTCACAGTCTAGGGATAGGGCGAGAGCTGAAGGCTTCCTCACGGTAGGTGGAAACTTCCTTCTTAATGGAAGTCTCCAGGGGACAAGCCAGGGACCCTTTGTGCAGCACCAAGCCTCTCCTCACAGGCTGCCTGCTGCAGGGAGCCTCAGTCTGTCTCGGCGGAGCCGGGATGCAGCTCCTGAAGCCTGGGACCACTGCGTTGCTGTTTGTAGGCGCAGCGGGTGGCCTGTCCCGGTCTCTCTCCCTTTTCCAGAGGAGGGGCAGGTAGGAACTGTGGGGGACCCACACCTGGGGAACACCCAGTCGCTCCCCATGTTCCCTTAAAATATATATAGAGAGATAGATAGATAGATATGAAGTATGAAAACACATTTCGATTAAAATTTTTTCCTCCATGGCTACCATTAGGGCTTTTTAAAACTTAGTATTCAAATGCAGACTTGGGGGTGTTCCCGCCTCGACTCTGCCTGTGAGATTCCCCAGGCTCTGAGGCCAGGCTCATTGTGGTAGAGGAGTTCCCGGCCCAGAAGCCCAGGGTGGGCGCCTGCCTTCAGGCCCAAATCTATGGGTCCTTCTCAGGACTTCCTAAGTCCCCAAGGCCAATCACATCCAGCAGCCGTGTCGGTGGAGTTGAGAGCCACCCACCATCTCGGCACTATCGACCCAAGACTGAAGCCCCAGATCAGCAAAGGCGCGGCGAGCCACGCGTGCCCACGCCCCGGCGCCCCAGCTACGCACTCGTTCCGGAGCTCCGGGGCGCACAGATGGGGAGCGCCTCTGGCCGCGCGCTCAGGGCCAGATGGGGCTCCCGCGAGCCGGCACGGATGGATCGGCTCGTTTCCCGACTCGATGAGCCGGAACTTGGGAGCGCCAGGCCGGCGGGGTTGGGGTGGGCACGGGAACGCAGCTCCGGGCCTTAGACTGTGAATGGGGAAAGAGGATACCTATCTTAAAGATAAACCTCGAGGCCACCCCCCAAAAGGAGCTTATCCCTTCCTCGGGTTTCTGTCTGGGTGCCGAGGACCGCGGGGCGGAGTGCTGCGGAGGAGGTACCCGCCTGCTTCTGCATCCCGGGCTTGGGCGTCTGCCCATGTCCTTTCCCGAAGGAGGCTGAGAACGAGCGGGAGTCACCCTTCGAAAGTCAGGGAAGAGCCACCCGGAGGCGTGAAAGCTGCAGAAACCTCACCCGCACTCTCCCGCCCGGTAGGCAGCACTCTCCGGATCTATGCATTCTCCACGTGGCTCGGCGGATGGGAACAGGAGCTCCTAGAAGTGTTCGCCCCAGTGCCCAGGCTAGGCCAAGGAAGGACCAGCTCCAGTGCGCCCACTACCGGCCACACCACCCACGGTGGGGGAAGACAGCCTCACCTATACAGGGCGGTGGCAGGGAGCGTTGAGAAAGGGTGGGGGCGAGACAGACGCTGGACTGTTTGTAGCACCTACCTGTGTCTGGCCCTCTAGTGAGACCCCGAAAGCAGAGAGACACAGAGGGGCTGCTGCTTGTTCCTGGCCTGGCAGCTCTCCTGTCTGGCTCAGGTGGGAGTTGAAAGGGTTGACACCAGGAGAGGTGCTCGGTAGAACAGCCTGGCTGCAGAAAGGTCTGGCCACTGAAGTTCCTCCTTCCCGCCTCTCTGGTTTTATCCCTTTCAGCTCCTTGGAATCTTCCTCTGTGTCTCAGAAACTTGAACTCCTACTCCAATGCAAGGCATCCCTTCTAAGTGGCCTTGACGTCTGTGAGGGGCATCAGGCCTGGACCAAAGGAACCAGCCTGGTTGTGCAGCTTGGCAGAACATACCTCTCCCGGCTGTGATCAGAAGAGCAGCAGTTTCCAGAGGGCCGAGGAATCCAGCCCACATCAAAGCATCTGAGCCTTGTGCTGTCTGAAGCCCTGTGTGTGGCACCACAGTTACCCAGGAAACACAAAATCTCAGCCCCAGCCCCAATCCAGAACCTCAGAACCTGCACTTAGAAAGGTATTCAGAGAACTTGTGCACATTTAGATTGGAAAAGCCCTGGCCTCATTTATATAGCCTGACTTTACTGCAACCTTGTTGAACTGTGTGTTTCCTGTCTTCTCTTCACTATCTGTCAGATGGGAGTTCATTTGCAGGTCCTGGGGAGCACTTATGCAGTGCACATCAAACCAATTAAATTAGAATCTCTAGTGGGTGAGGCCCTCAAGGAGTGTGCTTTTAGTGACCCAGGTGACTTTAATAGTAGCTGGGAGAGGCTAGTGCAGAAATAATCACTACAGATGAGTTAGAATTGGCTGAGATAAAACTCAGGCCCTGTATAACATAAGGTGACATAACCAGCAGTAAAGTGCACTGCATTCTACACCCTGATTCTGGGTCGCTGCTGTGTGGTTTGTACATAGTTTGTCCCCATTGTAACAGAGTTGAGAGTGATGGAGCTTTAGAAGGAATCTGGGACCAAGAGAAATCTGGTGTTTTTGAAAGGATTAAAGAAGTTCCCCTAAGAATGGTTGTTACAAAGTGAGCCCAGCACCTCCCCTTGGTATCTCTTGCACATGCACTCTTCTCCATGTGCCTACCTTGCCTTTCTGGTTTTTTTACTGCATGAAGCCTGTCCAGGAGCCCAGCAGATGCTGGTGCAATGCTCTTGGATCTCTAGAATTGGGAGCTAAATAAACACCTCTTCTATGTAAGTCAATCAGATTCAAGTTTGGGTTATAGCAACATGAAATGGAATAGCATACTCTTTTTAGACCAAAATGGAAAAAAGAACTACTCATTTATCTCACCCCTGTCCACTGAAGTAGTCCTCTTACAGAGCACAATTGCTTGTTTTTACTTTAGTATTTACATCCATTGAAAAACATTTTTAGCACAAAAACTAATATTTTAACTCAATTTGCAACTCAGTAAACCTGATTCTGTGCATGGGATGATTTTGATACCTTCCACAATTGCAGTCCTTGCCCTTCCATTTTAGAAACACTGGTGTCAAGGTGTACTTTGAACTCCTTTCCAGAGCAGTCATATGAGAAGGCCCTGCCTAGAGAGGTGGATTTGGGGAGGGGCTGAATAGTTGATAAGAAAAGTGTCTTGGTTCCTTTTTTCTCATTGCTGAGGCAAAATATCTGATGCTCAAAATTAAAGGAAAAGTTTTTTTAGCTCACAGTTTATGGAAGATTCAGTCCATACTCAGCTGGCTGCAAGACAGAGTGGCACATAGCAGAGGGCAACAGTTCATAGTGGCAGAAAACAGCAAAAGCAAAAGTGGGAGGAGAAGCAGAGACCAAGCCTCTTCCCTCCCTTATACTGTATGCAGGCTGTCCACCCCAGGGGGGTGTAGCACTCACATCCATAATCCCATTGGACCATGAGTCAGTCAAAAACTCTAGGAGTCCACCCACAACTGCATGAGGTTTGTGGGGGAGGGCATCTAGACACAAACCATAACACAAGGCATGGTAAACATGTCATTACCACTGAACTGTACCCCCTGCTGCATCTGAGAAATCTTAACAGCAGTACAGGTGTTCCTTGTTTAATGATCCAGCTGCATTCCTGTGACCAGGTCATTAAACGAATTGGTCACTAAAAGAGGAAGTGAATGTTGTATGCACATTACAATATTCAGAGCAAAGAAGTGCTCTGTACTGCAGAAAAGGCCATGGTAAAGCTGAACTGCTGCACTCATCCCTGCCTAGTAAGTCTGAAGGTGGGTCATAATTCCAGGTGGCAGATCCTAAGTCTGAACAGCCATTGAACAGGTAGGCAGTTAAAGGAGGAATACCTGTATTGCCTAACAGAAAGGTAATGCAAACTCCGTGTGTAATTTTAAGTACAGTGTTATAGTAGTGCACATTAAAGCATAAAAAACAAACAGGTAAGATTAACTTGAATACTTTTTTTTAACCTAAATAAAATAAAAAGTGCTGCGGATGTAGCTCACAATGAAGGTCTTGAGTTCAATCCCCAGGAACACCAAAAACAAAACAAAACGTTCTGTATTTGGCCTGAAATCTAAAGTACCTTGACAGTTGAAAATTTGACAAAAGATTAAGATCTAAAAACAACAGTAGCTGTACTTTTCACAGCTAAATAATTCAACTCAGTTGCTAAACGAAAGTTTGCCAGTTACTTTGCTTGAAGAATGAGATTTCAACTAGGCCCTTCATGAGTGACTACATAAACACAGATACAACACTGCTCTTTCTTAAGGAGCTATGATAATAAATTTCACATAGTTGTGACTGTACTTTTATTCAATTATGATGTGATTATTTTTCTATTTTCCCTGCTAGCTCAGAACCTTTTAAGGATCATATTTAATCCATCTCTGTATCCACAACACCAACCCTAACGTCTGGAATACCAGAGTTACAAAATAATGTTTCCTCAGTTTATACTTGTCCTTTTTTATCTCAGGAGTCCCTCGTACTAGCATGTGCATGAAGAGAAAATACTTTATAATCATCATGTTCTAAAAGTATTACTGTGTTACGAATGGATGAGGTCCATTAGATAAACACTGAAGGGTAGTTATCAGACCCTCTCCTAACCTCTGATCTCAATCCATCAACAAAACACTAGGCATTTTCCTTGCCCTTGGACTCTTGCCCTGGCTGGTCCTTCTACCTGGAAAGCTCTTCCCACACTCCCTGCTCCATAGCTCCATGATTCCATCACTCCCCTCCCTGGCATCTGTCTTTAAATGTCAACTTCTTGGTGACACATTTCCTGCACAACTTGTTTTAAAAGATATCTTCTTTTCCCATAGCCAGACCACCCATTATTTTCCAGGTGTCCCTGCAATTTCTTATAGGATGTTTCATTAAATCTAAGATGTCATATAACTGTAAAACACAACATTTTATATACTTTGAGAAAGAAAAATATGACATTAATTAAACAGAGGCATGTCATTAAGACTTAGAGTATTACAAATTGTGTCTTAAAATCAATGGGATGCACTCATTTATATCACTTATTATCTAGTTTTTTTCAGTAGAATGAAGATTCAAACATTTTTTTTAACTTACACTTCTCTGGTGCTTGGAAACATAACAGACATTTAAATTTTTGTTAGTGTTGGAGAACAAAGTCTGTGTCTTTTTGGAGGTGTAACTCAGTAGAGGGCAGATCCAGCATGCACAAGGCCCTTGATTCAATCTCCAGTACCACCAAAAAATAAAAAGTAGAAAAATCCATGTCTTTGGGAAGGAGGCCAGGAAGGAGGTACACAGTTGTGAAACAATATAATAAGTACCCAAGTATAAGCTGCCAAGAAGGGCAGCTGTGCCAGACCTCCTAGAAGTGCGATGACCATGCTGGTCTAGGGTGATGACTATCTGGTGCAAGAAAGTGCGAGAGGTAGACACTTTTGGGAGGAATTTCAAGCAGTAGAAGGAGCTGAACTAAAGTTCAGGGATAAAAGTAGAATATTGCAAGTCAGGAGAATGAGAGATTATTGTGTACAACCAAAATATATGCTGTGCCTAAAGTGTGTCTGCCTACAGCAGTGATTCTCACCCTTGAGAGAGCATCAGAATCGCCTAGAAGACTTGTTAAAACAGATGGTTGGACTTCACCCACAGAGATTCTGATGCTGTAGGATTGGAGTACAACACAAGAATATGAATTTCTAATAGACTTCTAGGTGATGCTGATGTCAGGTCCAAGGACTACACTTTAAGGACCATTGGTTTACTAAGAGGAGGCTGGATGATTAGAGAGGCACTCATTAATTTCAGCTCATGTTCTAGCACATCCTTGGCCTTGGTGTACACACTGTAAGGAGACACGGAGATGACTGGGGAAAGAGGGCTGTAAAGGCCTTCAATTTCCTCAAAACACAGCAGAACACACACAGTATAGAGGGTTTGATGCAGCTTTCTAAATCCAGAAGAAAGAAAGCATTTTTCCTTAAGCCTACAGTTGCCTTTTTATTTTTTAGAGGAACCTGGGGTAGATAAAATGTAGTGTATTTGTTCTTTTTCAGTCTTGTTAAGGGAAGTAGCCAAGAAAGGGTAAAAAAATGGTTTTGGTGAAGGCCAGGAGGTTGCAAGAAGTGAATATTCTGAAAATCAAAAGTTGGTGCCAAACCATAGGTATGACTTAGAATTTAGACTGATTTAGAATTTTAGGTGGTATAATGGGAAGGAGCTGGAGAGAATTTCTGGAGCCCAATTATTATTTCAATGAGGAAAATGAGGCTGGAGGGCAATGTGGGATAGCTCTCCTAATTCTAGTTTTCATATCTCATGAGCAAAAGTGGAAACTAGCCTACAACTCACTGTGCCACTGATGAGATGCCTGCTACCCTGACCTACTGTTCCACACACACAGCCTCACCACCAGTTCTGGAATCTATTCAGACTATCCTCAGGTGTCCTTTATCTCTATCTTTGTTAGGAATCCAGGGTCAGGGTCCAGGTTCCTCCTTCTATTGCTCTGGAAATGCCTCTCACAATGTCCTTTTACACTCTCCCATCTTCTGAAACCTATTATCAGTCTTCAACAAAATTTCTGAAGTGCTCAATGTCTTCTCTGAAAATCCCCCCACCTTCCTGCTCAGACTCAGATCTGGACCTCACCTGAGTATAGCACTCTCCAGGTGACACCATCCCTCAACTCCTGAAGGCCTGCTGGGTGTGAAGGTGCATATGTGACCTCTTTGCTTCACATTACTATTTTCCCAGTCTACTGTTTTTGTCATATTCCCTCCCACTTCTTACCATCTATATGGCTGTTTCCCTGGCCTATGTCACTATTATCTCCAATCTAGAAAAATACTCCTAGCTAATCTGTTGCTTTTATGCCTTTGCCCTCTAATGGTCTCTCCTTCACACAGGATCAAGAGTGATTCCACAGTGTATGTAAGGCCTTGCCACTCCTTCCTCAGAGGTTTCCCATGGTTTCCCATTTCATTCAGATGAAAAGTGAAGCTGTATTAGTCATCTTTGTGGTCTCTGGGACACAATATCTGACATTCCAATTTAAAGGTGGACAGGTTTAATCTAGCTTACAGTGTTAGGGGGTTCAGTACATGGTCAGCAGGCCCCCAAAGGAGAAGAGGTTGAGTTCATGGTGTCTGGGAAGCAGAGCAAGAGAACAGCACCTGACAGCAAGGGGTGAGGGATCAGACATAGACCTCAAGGTCACACTTTCATAACCCATCCAGACACACCCAGAAGTGTGCTTTGCTAATCCCCTCAGTGGCTCCCAAGGTGATCAAGTTGACACAGACTTAACTACCACACAAACATATAAGGCTCCATAGATATGACCACTGTTGCCACTTCTACAATCTCGGGGCTGGGGACTTAGCTCAGCGGCAAAAGTGCCTGCCTGGCAAGCGCAAGGTCATGAGTTCAGTTCCCGGTACCGGAGAAAAACCAAAACAAACAAACAAAAAAAAAAAACTTCTACAATCTCTTGACCTTCTTTACTCTGCTTATACCCAGATATTCTCCTTCCTCAAGGCAATTGCTCTTGCTCCTTCCTCAGTTCATTCTCCATGACTCTGTGTGTTTCAACCAGAACAGAGGAGGACAAGAGAGAGGAATAATGGGGCCAACCAAGAGACAGCTGCTGTCTTTTATGCAGGACTCACTAAAGCTTCCCCAACATTCCATTCTCAGAGTGTAGTCACATGGTCACACCTGGCCTCATGGGAGCCTGGGTAATGCAGTGTGTATTTGGTGAAGCCATGGTCCTAGCTGAAATTCAGAAGGTATAGTCTCAAAGATGAGCAGGAGGACATTGGAGAGGAGGGGTAGGGGAAGATAGCAATCTCTGTCTCAGGATTTTTTAGAATGATAAAGATGCCCATGTGGCTGGGGCAGGGTAAAGAAAAGGGCAGAATGAAATCAATTGCAGGGATATGGAGGGGTAGAAAGTTATTTGCAAAGATGACTGCCATAAATTCTCACCTTTTCCATACAATGATGCCACTCCTCCAGTCAAGATGAAGGTCTACTTTTTCTCCTCTTGAATCTGGCTGGCTTTGTGACCTCCTTTGATCATTAGAAGGTGGTGAACCTGTCTCTACATGTTTTAGTCTAGGTCAGTGATGGCAAACCTTTTAGAACTTTCAGTCACAACTAACTGCCCTCTGCAGCATGCATACCACAGGTATGCCAACACTGGCCTAAACTTTAAGGCTCCTGGAAGCTTCCTTTACTGTATTCTTATACAGAAAGGAGCCTGAGCTTGACTTCTGAATGCTGAGAGGTCACCTGTAGAGGAAAGGACTCAGGCAGCCATTTTAGCTGAGGCACCAGACATGTAAGTAAAGCCAGTTTGGATATTTCAGCCCCAGCTGGGTTCCTAACCAAATAAAGTCATACAAGCAGCCTTAGCCAATCCCAAATGGAGCAGAAGAGGTGTCCAGCTGAGTCCAGCTGACCCAGGGCATCATGAAAAATTGTACATCTCTGTTGTTTCAGGTTATTTAGTTATTCAACAATGGACAAATGGAATGCAAGGCCAGATCATGTGAAAGTTTATAGGTTTGGGAAAGGAGTTTAGCCTTTATTTTTAACTGCAGAGGGAAATATTTCAGAATGTTAAACAGATGAGTAACACAATCTAATTTAAACTCCAAGAGAATCACTCTGCTACTGTGTGGGGATAGGATTTGAGGGACTCAAGAACAAATGGAGATGAGCCCAGGAGTTGTTTAGGGTGACCAAAGTGAGGATGACAGTGGCTGTACCCAGGATGGCTATCATGGTAGTATTGAGAAGTGACTCCTTTCCAGAAATATTTTGGAGGAAGAACCAGTACTACTTACCTATTGACTACAAAGAGGTGAGAGAAACAAGTAATGAAAAATAATTCCTAGAATTTTAACCTGAGGCTGGAAAGATGGTAAAGTCATAAATAAGCAAAATGTGGAAGCATGGGTGAAATCCCCGGGAAGTCTATCTTGAATGTGTTAAATTTGAAATGTGTACGCTATATCTAATGGAAGCTGTATTTAGATATCAGTGAATATCAGAGACATTGCTGGATGTATAAGCACAAGAGTGTGATTGTTAAAGTTGCTTTTTCTACTTCAAGTTAGGGCTGTGTCGCTTTGTCTTGTTCCACTTTCTCACGCAAATGCAAAATATTCATGAGGCCGCCTATTAGACTTTTACATTGAGAAGTAAATTTAGAAAAGCACATTCCCTCTGACAGAGTCTCATGCCTTTCTTGGCACCCAGCATGTGTATCTAGTGGACAAGGGATGATTAATGGACAAGATTGTTCATGACCCACTTATGGGCTATTTCTTTCATTGTAGATTGCTTAAAATCTGGAAGGCTGGCTGGATTCCATTTCAACTGGAAACATTGTCATATTTTTTTTCAAAATCTTAACACAAAATAAAACAAAACTCACAACCCAGTCACCTCTAGATTTTGTTATTACTAAAATGTAGCACACAATACAGCATCTGTGTATCTTTCATGTTTTCATTACTGGTTGCTAAAAATTTCCCAGTGGAAAATAAGGTTCCAGTGATGATTAGCTCTTACCAGCTTCAGCATTCAGGCAGACACTGTGCCCCTGAGCTACATCAGTTTTGATCAATTAAGAGTAACTTGCTGTGGATTTCTCAGACTATTGTTATTATTGTTGTTTACTTTTTGTGCCAATATCATCCCTACCAGAGTATATGAAGTGAAAGATATTATTAATTAATCAATTAATTAATTGATAGCAAAGCAATTCCTGATTTAGTAATCCCATAAATAAACTTCAAGGTTTACTTTTCACTTGGTCCTGAGGCGTCAGCCATCTAAAAGGGATGTTGAGACACATATATGAAATCATCTGGCAGCTGGAGGAACCATTTTCTTATTTTTTAAACAGCAGAATAAGTCTAATTTGAGTATTTTCCCCCAATGCTGTTCACTGTTCAAGGTTGAAGCACGTCCCTGTGCTGCAGACACTCGTGGTGCTGCTCTCACCTCCCTCTGTCCCTTTCTGGGCTTTAGTGTGGCATCCTGGCCGTGTCTTTGGCTTCCTAGCAAGATTCCTCTGGCTCCAGGAGCTTGCTAGGTAGACAGGGCAGGCCAGAAGTTCTGGACAGTGATTACCCTCGGAGTGACTGTCCTGTAAAGAAAGGAGAAAGGCCCCTTGTCTTCACCCCTAGGACAATTTCGAGGTGCATGCTCTCCTGCCTCTTATAAAGTCCCCAGAGGAACTGAGCCTTCAGCAGCAACATACCCCATAATTATATCTTTATTGTTCATCCACACCTCCAAACCCCTCACTAGGTTTCCTGGGGTCATCTCCAAAATAAAGTACTTGTACTCAAATTCTTATCAAAGGTCTCTTTGGAAAACAAGCAAATGTTCAATGTCACTTAGTTGTCTTCTTCCTGTCCTCCACCTTCTCCTTCTCCTCTCCCTCCCCACCTCCTCCTCCTTCTTCTTTCTCTTCTTTCTGCCCCTCCTCCCTTTTCCCTTCTTTCTCCCCTTCCCTTTCCCCTCTTTCTCCTTCTTCTTCTTCCCCTTCCTCCTCTTCCTGCTTCCAGCTTCTCCTCCTCCTTCTCTTCCCCCTCCTCCTCTTTTCCTTCTTCTCCTTTAGAACCGTACAATCTTGTGAAATCCTGAAGATCAGGGAAATACACTACGTCTCAGTCTCAGAGGTCGCTACTGCCACTGTCTCTGGTCCAAGGTGTCATGGACATGAGTTCTCTTAGCAACTCAATTTCTTCTCTAAAGGTTTATAAAGCAGCAGAAGCTAAGCCTTATATGTGGTCAATAGCCTTGCTGTCTGAGGTCCTGCCATTACTGAGTTTTAGAAGCCTGTGCTTTGAGCACTCCAAGGACCCTTTATTCCTTCTTTTCAAAAACTACAGAGCTGGGCTCTCTCAGTTTAGCCTTCACCCCACATACCCTTCTCTTCTATACTCCAGTTTAAATGGTCTATATCAAGAGTCTGCAAATGTTCTCTGTACAGGGCAAGACAGTATTTTGGACTTTGAAGGCCACATAGTCTCTGTCATGACTATCTAACTCTGCTGTTGTAACATGAAAGTGAACAGAGGTCATACATGAGTGGGTGAATGTGGCTGTTTTCCCATATAAGTTTATGGACACTGAACTATGAATTTTGTAGTATTTTCATGAGACAAAATGTTTTAAAATTTTTTCCCTATTATGTGGAAATGTAAAAACAAGCCTTAGCTCATGGGCCGTACAAAAGGAAGTGACAGATTGGATTTGGCCATTGGTTCCTAGTTTGCCCTCTCAGCTATTTAGAGTTTATTGTTCTGATAAAATCCTCTTGATTGGTGTTATTTGAACAAAACCTAATTAATGTGGGGAATGCATGGATTTATCAAGGTCTGATGTATTATTGACATACAAATCCCTACAGCACAGGGATAATATCCTTTTGCCTTTTTCACATGTGGTGGTATCCATAAATTAATTTATGATAGCACCAAAAGCAAGGAGCTTATTATTTGTTCTTTACTAGGCTGAGTGCTGTGCTGTGGAACTCACTCAATCATTTCCTCATTTGAAGAAACAATGATAAAACCTACACTAGTAGGTTGCCATGACAATTTTAAAGTATTGTAGCTTTAAAAATGCTCTCCGTTAAGTGTAATTGTAACATGCCAGGTGGTATTATCATCTTGGTTGATGATCTCTGTTTCAGTGTGGGGATTCTACAGAAAAGATGAATTTGGAGACTGGAGAGTAGGTGGGATCTATTCTCTAATTTCCCACTCGGTTGCTGTGTGACCTTGGATTTATCATCTGTAGATGGTGATAATGTGCTTGACTTGTCTGTTACATGGAGATTAAGAAGAGACTGATAAATGCTTTAAACATGGTAGGTATAGGTTGAACATTTGAGGACTGTGCTAGGAGAGAGAGAGAGAGAGTGTATGTGTATAAGTCTCAAAATCCAAGATGATCACCAGTATTCCTGCCCCTTGTAAATACTTTCTACAGTCCCTTTCCACTGAATGTGGATAGGATTGTGAATGTTCTTGGATAGATATTATTACCTGATATAGCTAAAAGAGTTTTACAGATGTGATTATGCTTCTAAATCAGTTAACTGAACTAAACCAAATACATATTATCCAGGCAAGCCTAACCTACTCAAATGAGTTCTTAGAAGGACTGGATCAGTCATGAAGGAAGTTATATAACAGATTGCCTCACTGGCCTTAAAAAAGCAAAGAATGTGATGTGAAGATGACCCATACAGAGTGAGGACCTTGTGGTAAGGAAGTGCGGGCCATTCTAAGGAACTAACAACTGCCCCTGACCAACAGCCTGCAAGGCAGTGGGAACCTGAGTCCAGTGAACTCTGCAAAAACAAAAAACAACACAAACCAGAACCAAACCAGAACAGCTGGGATGTGGGCAAAGAGAAAAGAAAGAAGGAAGGAAAAAGTATGTACACACACACACACACACACACACACATTAGCTAAAGTAATTATACTATTAAGTTCTATTGTTTTGTTGAAAGGAACAGTTAATGTTTAATTGTTTGATCAATCGTACATTCCTAGAACTGATTATATGAGTAACCACTTTGAAGATAACAATATGTAACACAACAAGCATTGCTAATTTCCTATCACCTTGTTTTGAAATTTAGCATCGTTTTTGTTTGATGTTGTTTTGCTTACGTCTTTGTTCTTTTCTCTTTAAAATGAAAAAACAAAACAAACCAAAAACACAAAACAAAACCACTTGAACTCAGAAGAGAATCCCAAGCCTCAGATGAAAAAACAAACTAGTGACACCTCATTTCAGTCTTGTGGGATTCTCAGCCACAATATACCCACACTGTGCAGACTTTGGACCTACAGAGCTCTGAGCTCACACATGGTAATATGTCCATGATTATTTATCATGCAGCAACAGAAGACAAGTACATGTGATCTTATAGTCTAAATGGGGTGATGAGAGTTAGGATGTAAAAGATAGAAAGCTTAGAACTAATTGGTAATAGACAAGATCTGGGTCATAAGTTCTGCATCACAGTTTGAGAAAGGTAGAATTAGTAATAGAGGAATGGATGGGGGTTTCCTGGATGGGAATATCCTGAAATTGATCCCCTGTCTTGGAAGGAAGAAGGGAAGGAACATCTTGGGAGCAATGGGACTGGAGCATGGGAAGTTTGTTCACTTCTAGTTTTACGTCACAAAGACAAAGAAAGGAGACTGTTTCAAAAAGGAGACAGTGGTTGACTGGGTCAAACACTGCTAAGGAGTCTGGATGAACAGGCAGAGAAGACCCAAGGGATAGGACTAGGTAGAGGTCACCCTTATCTTGAGCAATGCCCAGTGGGCATGGTGGAGATTGAAAGTGAGTTTACCTTCACATTTAAAATCCACTGATATGTGATAAGAGTATCAAGACAATTCGGTACAGGGGTGTCTTTTCAGCACTCGCCGCAGGACAACCAGCAATCCATACAAAAAAGAAAGGAATTAGATGTTGACCATATAAAAAAAAACCCTCAAAATCAATCAAAACCCTACATATAAGAGCTTAAGTTAGAAAAGTTCTTGAAAAGAACTTTAGGGTCTTTAGATTAAGTGATGGTTTCTTAGATATGATGTCAAAAACATAAGTGACAAAAAGATAAATTGGTCTTCATTAAAATTAAAAACTTATGTGCTTCAGAGGACACACCACCAAGAAAAGATAAGCACAGTGGAAGATACTTTTGTGACTCGTGTATCTGAACAATGACTAGCATCTAAAACATATAAAGAACTTCTACAACTCAATAATAGAGAGCCCAATTTAAAAAGGGGAAAATTCTCTAAATAGATATCTTTTTAAAAAATACAAATGGCCAATAAACATACGAAACATGGACATTAATCAAAAGAGCCATGCAAGTCAAATTTGGAATGAGATTCTCTTCTCTCTCTCCCTCTCTTCACTCTCCCTCTCTCTCACACAGATATAGTAATATAATAAGAAAGATAGATATTAAAAAGTAGTATTGGAAAAGATGCAAAGGAATCAGAATCCTCATAGATTGCTGGGGCAAGTATAAACTGATGCAGTCATTCTGGAAAACAGTTTGTCAATTCCCAAAGAGTTCAATATTGAGTTACATATGATCCAAAAATTCTACTAGCTTATCTACCCAAAAGACATAAGAAGCACATGTCCATACAAAATCTTGTGAGGAATGTTCACAACAGCACTATCCTTTGAAATAGAAATTAGATTTCTGTTAAATGATAGATAAAAATGTATCTTCCTTTAAAGCTTATTATATCGAAAAGGTGCAATTCATCTCTCTAAAGATGTCTAATGAATATTATGAAACATGTATTGGAATGAATTTTGTCAACCAGTCATTAATAACATACCCACCTAACAGTTTTTCAAAAACTTAATATTTCTTTATACACTCTGCAACAATAATGAAGTGGTACAATTTTAACACTCCTAACAGGGTTTCTGTAAATTGTGACTTACTGTGAGAATTCTTGGTCAGAAAGAATTGGTCAATTTTATAGTGTTCCATAACGTTACTGCAGGATCCCCTTGGAACTATTCTTGTCTAATTATGTACCTTCTGTTTCTCTTTAGACCAACGACTGCCATCTTTTCTACGTGGATCTTTCTGCTCTTTCCCTGCTTATCATTTCTCATTCTTTGTCAGACTTAGTTTCTCCTGTATTTGTTACAATCACTTTCCTTTGCACATTTGGAGAGCTGGTGTGGAATGAAGCTGGAACGAAGGAATTAAAAGAACATATTCTGCATCAAACCCTCTACTTACCTCTCAGCACTGGCTTTCTCATTCTTTCTGTGAGAAGTATGGAGTAGCCCTAGCATAGAGGCACAAAGCTTACCAACTCAATTTTTTGCCCAAAATTTTTCTAAATAATTATACTGTTTAGCTGATTCTCATTTGCAACAGGCTTCAGAGGCGAATTCTGTTAATTTGTTCTAATTCCTACTGATATTCTGAACGTGTATATCTATACTTAATTATATTTCATTTTCTCCCAACTTTCTTTGTATCATAAGAATATCTCTTTCTTCATATATTTAAAAATGTTTTAACAGAGAGATACACAAGAAATGAAGTACAGGAGTCTTGATCAATTCTTACCTATAGAAACACCCATGTAACCTTCACCCAGCTCAAGTTAAAGATGAGCCGTTCTCAAAGTATTTGGTCTCAGGTCTCCTTCATACTTTCATAATTTTAAGAAACTCACATTTTGGTTTATATGATTACATCTCTAAACATTATCACTGAACATATTGAAACACACTATAAAATATCAATTTAATAAAGATCATGCTATCGCATGTTAGTACATTATTCTATGAGCATAGTTTTATGGAAAATAACAATTTTCTAAAGATTAGTGAGTAGACTGGCATTGTTTCACATAATTTTGAATCTCTTTAACTGAGATCTGATGTCTTTTTCTTCTTTTAATCTGTTGTCATATGTCATTTTCATCGCATATATGAACTGTGGCCTCCCACAAATGTAGATCTGGAAACAAGAGAACCTCATAGACTCTCACAGGCTCTTGGGAATACATGGCCAACCAACACGATCTTGGTGTACACTTTGTAAACCACATCTACAGAACATTCCCACAACTCAGAAAGTTCCCTGACAATTTCTCTTTTATTCTCCAACGTTAGCATTATCTTCTGCTGATCTTCATCTACTTGGAGTCATTCGGTAAAAGCTTTAATGTATTCCATGGTGCAAACAGTATATCTTATAGCATATTTTATTTCATTGATCTATTTTCCTTTGAATGCTCCTTTGTTCCTAGTATATTTAATGTTATGAATGGAAAAACGTCTTTTGATAAACACATACATATGCATATATTCATTTTTGAGGGAATGAAAATGCTTGCATAGAAGACAAGTTTGGCTAAGTAGACTTTCAAGCCTTGTAAATTATTTTCATTTGCTGAATTTTATTCCAGCATGTTACTTAGCATAATTATTTAGTACTTTGCCACTTAACAGCTAATCTATGCCTGTATATTTTTCTCTTAAAAAATGTTGCTTGAAAATCAGCCTAATTCTAAATACCATTTATTTCCATTGTTAAACTGTTAAATAATATAAGTAACCATAGCCCTGTGTCCTGTACTTTATGCAGTTTGACAAAGTGATGTGGTGAAGTCGTTCCCCATCTATCTCACTGTCTCCCATCTTTATGAATACTTTAGTGCAGGACCCATGACTCAAAACAGGTAAATCCAAAGCAATGAACAAATATTAATAGCCAAGGCTGTGACATGTAATTTGATTCACCTAGGAGACCAAAGATTTTTTCAAAGGTAGATGGGGAGAATCAAAGAAGGAGGTGTTTGTTAAATGCCAAAGCTACTTAGTTGAAGGCATCAGCAGTCCAGGTTAGAGGACAACAAGCCCTAAGAAAGTTAAGAAACAGTATTGGGCACAGTGAGATGCAAGAAGAACTGCGCACAAGGCTCAGAAGTCCTGCAGAACTAAATGGAAGAGAAACCATGTCTCACTCAGATTTGTAAGTGCAATGTTTTTCTTTTTCCTGTGTTTTTTTTAAGTGCAGTCTTGGGCTCTGTGATGAGACAGCTTTATCAACTTCCTATTCCCAGTATAACTGTATTTGTTATTGCTGTATAATGATCTTAAAACTCAGAGCTCAAAGCAACATTCATTTCCTATTTCTCATGAGTTTATGGGTTGCCTGGGTGGTTCTACAGTGTGAGAAAGGCTTGGCTGGTCTCAGTTGCCTGCACCAGGAGTTAGCTGGTGGGATGGACAAGATGATTCCAGTCTCCAAGGGTCTCCCATATCTGCAAGCAGGCCAGTCTCCATGGCAGTGGAAGAGATGCAAAAGGAAAAGATGAAAATGTGCCTCTGCTTGTGTTAAGGAAATATTTTTAGGGCACTATGTCATCGACTAAAACAAATTACATGGTCAATGCCAAAGTCAGTGCAGGAAGGCAATACTGTGGAACAGGAAGACATGAAAACTTGGGTCTATTAATATAACCCTTCTACTACACAGGTGTGGCCTACTGCTGTAATCACAGGTGATTTTTAAAAATAGAGCAGTAGTATGGGAAAAATAGTTGAAAACGTGGACGAGTGTGTACTTAATAAATAAATATTTGATCAATGAATGGAGTTCAACTGCTCAAAATGTGCTCAATAGTTTGAGTATGACATTAAAGTAATACAAATAAGCCTACAACACTGTTACAGCATGTAGATTTCAGCACACTGTCATGAACACCACAGCTCAACAGAAATATCAATTTTTTCTAAGCAAAAGTGAAAGATTACAATGTAAAAAGCTGTCTATGAATCTTAATATCATTAAAACCATCACTTGACAAGCGTAAACAATAAGCATATTGACTAATCAGTAGAACATCTCCTCATATAATACAAAGTTCAGAAGTGACCAGCAGTCAAATTCTCCCCTCCTACTGTGTTTTTGGTATATCTAGTTCACTCTAGCTTTTGGGTCACCATGTGAGAGTTTAGATATACAGGATTAAAGTGGCCTCCTTAGGACGATTTTTTCAAATAGGACTGAGTGGTGGTGGAAACTCACAAATTTCTAGGATGAAGCAGCTCAAGTACTGTTCCTCCCTCCAAAGTTCGCAGTAAATAGTCTGAGGAGCAGAGGGGAAGTTTTGTCCCATTTATAAAGATATCTGCAGACAGTTATTTTCTCTTTTAATGTAAAAGCAGCGATGTTGTTATTTTATACCACCTCATTGCTCCCTTCTCTAATATATTTTCATTATTCTAACCTATGGAGCAGAACATGCTTGATGAAATATTATTAACAAGGGCTCCTACATATTCATTCCAAAGCTATTCATTCCACATTGGATTTATTATGACATTAAATATGCAGTTATTAAATTTATGTGCATGGGATTCTGTTGAACATCAAGCACCAAAGCAAAGTTGAGAAAAGTGTGGCCCCTGTTATGCTTACAGATGCTGGGAGGAAGATGCAGCCTTTTAGACTTTGAAATGAGGTATCCCTCAAACGATCTCAACACTGAAGTAACACAATATAGATAACTCTCCCAGTCTCCATTATCAATGTTGCTGAGTCCACTGGTTAAGTGCCTGATGGCCACTATGCTAACTGGACTATTTTAAACAGATGCTAACAGAACTAAAGAAAATTGTTTTTCTAAGGATTGAGATGGCACAAGGTAAAAGTCTGGACTTTCACTCAGAAAGATATTTCTAAAGATATTTCTTAGACATATTTTAAAAATATATTTCCTGTATAAGGCCACAGAGTCACATGTCTTATATTTTATTTCCCAAAAAATAACTTAAGCAATCATTTGATGGCTGCTGTTCTACTTTTTCTTTGAGAAGTAAATGAACAAAGCTGTAACTAGTTGGCATTGGTGGGAAAGTCTTACATTTACTATATTCTTCAAAGTATAAATAGATGCACTAAGAAGGGTAGAATTTTCTTGCTTGAG
The DNA here is from genome assembly GCF_000276665.1 of Chinchilla lanigera. NCBI lineage: Eukaryota > Metazoa > Chordata > Mammalia > Rodentia > Chinchillidae > Chinchilla > Chinchilla lanigera. The sequence continues at coordinate 19,464,537 of NW_004955415.1, read as the reverse complement.
AGAACAAGGGAATTTTGTGCTGGTGCCACTTCTGGAGGTTGTCCACTAAGAGTTGATAGGACATCTTTATGTAACATGGATAGAAAAAAATGTAAGCTGAATGAAGACTGATGAGTTCAGGTTGACTGGGTGGGGAGGTAGGAGTTAGGAGGTAGGAGGTAGGTCAAGTCTAGAAACTGAACGTTATCAATCATTTTAATACTGTTCTTTAGACAAATGATAGGAATCTCATATTTATAAGCAGAAACATTTCAGGAGATTAAACTGTGTGGAAAGGATTTGAAAGGTAAAGAAAATGAAAGAGAAGTTTAATATTTTGGGTGTTAAGGAATGAGAGGCTTTGTAAGGGAGGAGAGGGAAGCTTCCAAGACAATAAGGAGAGAATTCATAGGATTTACCAACAGATTGGGTGTGGGAGGAAATGAGATGGAGCAGAACAAGACCGCCCCAAGGTTTAGCACTGGTTATGAACTATTAAAATAAGCAGGGAGAACAGATGGACAAAGAGACTTGATTTTTTTTGTTGTTAATTACATATGATGTGCACATGGGCTGTTTAACTCTTGACAATCTGAAAGGAAGGATCAGAATTTAGGGTAAGAAAGACCAAGGTTAAATTAAGAGATTTGAGAATTATATGCAGAGAAGACTGTGACTGAATGAAAACTCTGAAGGAGCACATATAGAAAAGATTTCTGAATAGATGATGAGATGGATTTATTTCCCTTCTTTGAGTTGCTTAGAAAGAAGTTCAGTGTTATATCTGAAAATCACCTGGGCATGCTGGAGCATCCTTGTAATCCCTGTACTTGGGAGATTGATACAGGAGGATGGTCATGAGTTCAAAACCAGCCGGGATTACATAGTGAGTTCAAAGCCAGCATGAAGTGCATAGCAAAGCCATGTCTCAATAAACAAAAACTCTGAAAGCCAGTGGTAGAACTGCTCCTTATTTTAGTTTTTCTGATGAAAAGATTCTCTTGGTCCCCCTTCTTTCTCATGAAACCTTTCATTTCTCTCAAAAGGAGAACAAGTGGGAAGAAGCCTAATATTACGTGGGTATTCCAATTAGGAGTGGGCACTGAATAGCCTCTCTGGGCTGATAGGAAGGACAAAGGGAAGAACTGAGACTCAAGTGCCCTGGTTGCCAAATTGGAAGAAGTCCTGGGTGTGCAAGAGGCAAAATACAGTAGTAACCTAGACAGTCTCCAGGTCTAGTGTAAACAGGTTTGCTCCTTGCTTCTTGGGACATCGTTCTAGAGGACACCATGCCTTTTGGATTTTGAAATGTCCATGGCATCAAATACATGGTGCTAGTAGCTGATGGTATGTGAAGTGTTTTGACAGATGGATCTGTGCTACCACCTCTGGTTCTTCTACAACCCCCAAAGATCCACAATTTCTGCACATGCCAGAAGAATGCAAGAATGAACTGAGCCTGGAATGAAGACTTGGCTGAGCAGGGGCCTTGACCTTGGATGCCCTAGTGGAAAGGCCCACTTGCACAGCTGGGCTAGTCCAGCAGTAGAAGGCCAGATGCTGCTTCCAGCTGCCAGGAGGATGTGTGAGCTTCCCTTTGCAGCCAGAAGCCATTCAGGGAAACACGTGAGAGACCTCCTGAATGGGATAGGACCTCTGAAAGGGAATTTGACCTTAAAGTAATTGAATATGTTTCTGAAATAAAGTTATTATTTTTAAAAGCCGGAAGAGACTGAGTTATTTTAATTAGCAGGACTTTTTTTTTCATAGTAAGTGACAACGCAAGATTTGGGTGCAAACTTGAACATACAACAGCAAGTACAATACATCTCTTTATCATAGATTGTGCCAAGTGTATTTTAATCCTACTATAATGGATCCTTTGGGAGAGTCTGAGATCTCTCAAGTACTGAAGGTAATCTGGGTGGAAGAGAAATACTGGTTTACTATATAACACTGGAAAACATAACCACTTATGGTAGTGTAGAGGGATGAAAAACCAGAGAAGAAATTGTCAGGAAAATGTGCAACCAGTAGTACCTCTCAGAAGCAGAGGTGAGTGATGAATTCAGTCACGGGTTATAGAATGGTGAGGTTAGTTGAGCTCTTGGAAGAGGCCAAGCTATTGGATGAAGAGCAGCCCTTCAGACTCTGAAAACTGGCAATAGAAACATGAAAACATTTTGTTAACCATGCCTTCTCATAGGGTGTAGTGCTGAGAGATACGTAATCTGACCCCACTATTTTACAGTCAAGAAAACGAGGATATCTGAGCAATTTTATACATCTCAAAAAAAGAAAAACAAGGTCATTACATTTGAAAGATAAACAGAATCTATGTGCTTTGTGTCATTTGGGAGAAAACACAGGTGGAACATGAAATAAGCACCTTTTGAAAATAATGAAGAGATCCTTTATGTAAAAGGCAAAAAGCTTACTAGAAAGCAATTTGGGAGCAAACACTCTGACGAATGTTAAGTGTGTTTTCATTTTTTATTAGAGAAGTTGGAAGTTGAATTTCGATATTGATGGTATCATAATTTCTCTGCTTTGTTCAGAGGAACACACAGAATCAATTTGTACAAGCATATACAACAATTCAGTTGGTGTTTTGTGTTCTAAAATCAGTAATCTGATTAGTTCTAGGCTACCAGGCCCCCATGCGCTGCTCCTAGCTCCCGGCTTTGGCGGCATGGCTCAATTCCCAGCATTATACTTCTTCATGCACTGTCTGCAACAGGACTACAGCGGGCTTAAGGACCATGCAGATTAACACTGTAGCAAATTGTTTGGGTATTTAATAGACATAAAAAGGTTATTTCCTGATATGAAATTCTGAAAATCTGCATAAATATTTTTCGTGTAAAATTAAATTAGTTATGTATTTTTTTCAAACTAGAACTTGAAGTATCAAGAATGCCCACATAATTCATATACACATATATATAGAGACAGACTTTTCATTATGCTAAAAGTCTGGATAGTTCAAATTATAGTCTGTGCCATACATTTATTTAACCAGTATGTATTTGGCATTAGGTTAACTGTCTGAATGGATTAGTCTTAACTGGTGCGTGTATATCATGCAAAACATAGTCCTAATATTCCTGTTTACTAAATCTTTGTCATGTGGCAATACTTAGATGATGTTGCTCTATAGCAGTGTGAGTTAAAGAGTATAAATACTTTATACAAGGTCACATTTACAAACATTTGCCAATAACCACAATCTGTATGGTGTAACAGTGAGTTGTAATATCTGGAATATGCAGAAGCAATTCCTAAAAAGCAGTGTCGGATGTAAACTTTCTTCAGTGACCTTAACCGAGTTCCTCTTTCAGTGTTGATGAGTTTTGGCACAGGTACACTTTACTATTAGATGTCTTTATTGTTCTACTAATTTCCACAAGTTTTACAGGAAATTAGCTTGTCACGGCATGGTAAAGACATGGCACTTATTGATGAGGTAACTTAGATATAGAAAAATTCTGCAAAATTATTTGCCTAGCAGACCACCACTTCTGCGAAGGGATCTGTAGACAGAGTTTTGTTTTTCTCCTAGTGCATGCACTTGCTATGAAATTGCTAATGCACTATTTTTGCTGCAGCTCAAACATGTTCTAACGCATCACAAAGCAGAGTTGTGAACACCAAGCTCGTTTACTTGTGATCGCTTTTTATAACAAACATGTTTAAGTTGTATTATCAATGGTTAAACTCTGCCTTCCTGGTGTGGATTTGCAGCTACTTTTGGTTGGCCAAGGAAATTTAATACTCGAACTATCGAATCAAAATACGTAAGTCATCCCCAGTCTCTGTGGTTTCAGGTAGCATCTTCTCTACACATAGAGGAAACACAAAAGAAAACAGCTTTTGTTCATGGAGTGTGTGCTCAGAAGCTGGGAGTGATCTTTTGATGGTTGGAGGTTTTGCTGCTTCAGTCTGTGTTTTGGAGTTTCATACTACTGTTGCTGGTCTGCGGTCCATCTCGGCTTCCAATTTCACCATCTGTTGCATCTCCTTCGCCTATAACATCAGAAACATGGTCTTACATGTTGAAACTCTCTGCTGAAGGCACTTAACAACTCTGGCCTCTCTACTCCTAAATTTGATGCTGTCACTATATCCTTGTTATTCAAGTGTGGTCCGTGGATTTACAACATCATATTGCCTGGACCTTCTCAGAAATGTAAACTCTTGGGGTTTGCCCAAGATCTACTGAATCTGGGTCTACATTTTAACAAGATCCCCAGGGGAATTTCTACACACATTAAAGTTTGGAGATTGGTCTACATTGTACCAGTAAAGCCACTTGAAAAGACACAGAAGCAGACAATTGGGCTACGCCATATCAAACTGTTTGATTTAGTTTCTGCAGCTTGACATATTGCTTTGACTGTGGATAATTTTATAATTTTTACAACAAGCATTGTTTATGTACAATTTGTTTCCCCAATAACCTAAACTTTAAAGTAATTCTCCAAGAGCCTAAATGCTGGAGAAAGTGAAGTAGGAGACAATCACACTGGTTTGGTTGGGGTGTCCGCTGACTAGAACCTGAATATGTATGGTTCCAGAAATCTTATTACTCAAGTTCCATGGTTGAGAGCTTTTAGTTTTCTGGCGCAATTAATTTTTTATGGATTTCCAGTAAATAAGCCATGATGAACTCAATCTCATGAATTAGGGCCATCACTAAGACAAAGGGCTGATTTAAGAGGTGGAAAAGGGGTCAAATGGAGGTAAGGACCTGGTGATAAATAATTGCTTGGTAATATAGGGAAAATCCAATAGCTCATTTCAACTTTTACTTTACAACTGATAGCCTAGATGCTTTGGCCCAACCTATATACATGTACCTTTTGGAGAGATAAGGAAGCACCCTTTGCCTCTATTGTGACACATTGCTTTGAAATAAAGGACATGTAGGAATGGAAACATGGACATATAAAGAGATAAACCAGAGGAAGACTCTCAAGTACTCCGATGTTAGTATTCATGTCTGCTTTGGTATTCCAGCTAAATGGAAGGTCAGAGGGAAGGTTTGGTCAAATAATCACAGTAGAAATCTAAATCTCCCAAATGAAGTTCTGTAACAAAATTAGTTTAATCCACAGACCAAACCGTGATTTTTGCTCTTCTTTTTATATTATGGCTTTCAATTTCATTTTGGTGAAGATGGATACAAAAACATCAGTGAATTATATCTACCTGCATAAATTTGGAATGAATCGTTCCCTCTACCCAGGTATTTTTTATGCCTGATATATATTAATACTCTAGCAAAAAATGAAGAAATGGAGAAAAATATACAAACATGAAACTATGACACAAACAGTATTCATAAAAGATGACAGTGGAACATTATCAGCACTGGAAATTAAATAATCTGAGGCTCAGTAAATAGTAATAAAAGATTTCCTATGCTCTTCCCCTTTAGTATTTAAAGGAAATACTGAATATAGTTTAGAAGGAAGAAATGTATGACAATAAAAGATTATTCCAAGAGCTAAATTCTTGTATGAGCAGGGTGACCATTCATTTCCATTTGCCTGGGACAATTCCAGCAAATACCTGGCTAGTATGAACAACGCTTTCTTCATCAAAAATGTCTTGATTTAAACAATAAATTACATGATTATGAGGGATGAGGAGTCACCTTATGAGGGGTAAATAAGGGCCTTGGTAGACCACACTTAGCAGAGAGCATGACAAAAAGACCTTGTATAAATTTCTACATATAGAATATAACTCTCTGTGATAAACCACCAACAGACTTTCAGTAGGATACATTAAAAATTCATTGGACTGTATTAACATTTGTGAATGATCTGACTCTGTGAGCCAGGCTTGGAGGTGCTGAGTCCATATAAAAATATATATAGAGAGAGGTTCTTGGCATCTGGGTTGTTTTTATATCATGACCTGTTCCCAGATCTGCAATTGGAAATGCTGGCTAAAGCACTTTTAAAAGAATTTTCTAAAGATTGTGGGCATTTCAGATTAAATGTTACAACAGAAATCCAAGCATGAAACAGTGAAGCCTTTTAAGTCCAAACCCTTCAGATATTAGTTATAACCAGATGTGAATCATACATGGAGCTTGCACAGAGAATACTAACGTAGTTGAGAAGGAAAGCAATGTTTTGCTTATCAGAATTTCAGTCCTACCTTGCGTTTGGGACACTGCATGACAGGATTTCAAAAGCTGTTTGTACAAAAATAGTAATGTCAAAATTGAGTCATACATACGAAGCAAAGAAAATAAATGAATATTGAAGTGAACTTGAGAAATGAATGCAAAACCATATACAGAAAAAGAAAAGGCTAAGGATAAAACATGTACACACCTATCAGTGACACACTTTTCCCAGTTGATCTCAACAGAAAGAAACAACAAAAACAAACAAACAATAGATGCCGATTAGCCCAGACTGCACCTCTCTTCTGAGTCAGGAAGGAGAGACCCCAACCTTTTGCCCAACCATTTGCCTCACTTTATTAAATGATAGGACTGATGACAAAATCAATTTTAAGACTTGAATGTGACAGTCATGGAGCTGTTAATGCTTGAAATGGCACATGTCAAGATGGACGAGACACTGTGTGGTTAGGAGGTCGATGGGAAAACTTGAGTGGGAAAAAAAAATCCCTGATGTTTGGACTTTAAAGCGAAAAAATGGCTGACCAAGTAGGCAAGGCCAGAAAGAGGATAGGATCCAGAATCAGGACCAAAACATATGACAGCTGTTTCTCCTAATGCCTTTGACACTGATCTAGTGATTCAGTAGATCCCTCTGTGCTTTACTTAGGGGCTGGTCAGGGGCAGCTGGGAGAACATATATGAAAAAAGTCACAGGGAAGCAATAAAAAGCTTCCAAAGGGAAACATTATGAGAAATGTTTAATTTGCTTTTGGCCTAAAAGCAGAAAAAAAAAGTCTTGGGGCTATACAATGGTTTGACAGATTATCCTAGAAGTCTGGGCTTGTCTGGAAACAGGGAACTGTTTCTGCTGATGACGTGTTTAGCTGGTGAGGAAGTGAGCCTCACTACATAGTTCCAGACATTGCCTTCTGTGAAGGAAGAAATGGGGATCCCCTGCACTGTGCCTAGGACAGTGGTATACTACACAGAATTGAGAGCTTCTACATCTTCAAATTAAAACACACATACACACACACACACACACACACACACACACACACACACAATGCTAGAAAGACCTAGGACTGAATCTGCTATAGGGTAGGTCAATATTTATAAAGCAAAGCTTAACGCAAAAATTTCAAGCCCAAATTCTGCCCCGTCAAAAGCACCAATATGACATCTTGAATTTCTTTTCCCCGAATTTCATTAAATCTTCAAATCTCTAGCTTTTTCATTTTCTGTATTTTCCTAAGCTTCTATGACTCAGAGTATCAGTTGTGGGCGGGAGCCATTACTTATGACAGCTTAAAAGGCATTATATAAATTTTAGGAACAAAAAGCCAGAATCCTCCCCGAATGATCTGGTCAATACAACTATCACTAATGCAGTATTTTAATGCAATAACACTGGTATAGTTTGGATTTCACATGTACTAGTATAAAATCTCAAAGTGATTTATTATGTACTTTGGTCCTGAAACTAGAAACACTAGGAAACTGTATTCTCTACCTCTGATCTACACCACTACTGTAGTGATGAGTAATTTTTAGCATCTTTACATTCTTTAGCCAAACTTGTTGCTAAGCGACACCATAATTTCTAAGTAGTTTCTTAATTTAGATAGTTAAGACAAGTGTGCCTTACCTTTCATTTTACCCTTCCTCTAAGTAAGATTTTTAAATAAGCCATGTCAATGGCATCCTTATCCCCATCTATCCTTGAATTACTGAAGTAGGCTCTAAAGTTTTAGAGATGGTGGCTTTACCTTTAATCAATTCCCATGTGTCAAAGGAACACTTTCTGGCAAGCACTTTAAGAGGAAAAACATGACTTGTACTAGAACATGATGTATCTATGAGTGGGTAGGATGAACTAGGCTTATGGGACAATAAGCGTGTATTGTCCCCCTTGGGGTTAGTGCATAATTCATGAATAGAGCACTTAGTTGAAAAGGAAATGTGGAAAATAACTCAGAAGTATGCAGATGAATTTAACTTCTCTCCAAAGGATCCTTGGAAGCAGAAGTTGGATTTGTTACCTAGTTGCAATCCAAAAATGAAATCAATAAATCAATACAAGATGGCTTGCTGTTACTTTCTTAAAGGGACTTTTAAAATGGCATGCCTGCTTAAATGTTCTTCATTGGGAGTTATTTACTCTGAAAAGATAGATACCTTAAGTAGGACTGCTTCACAGATGGGAGAGAAAGTAGAAAACAACAATATAGTACACACACTTCACCAGAACCTCTTTATAGTCTCTAAATTGAAGGAAACCATCTGGAAAGAATAACTTTCAAACCAACTAACTATACTTCAAGAGTGGAATTTGCACTGAGAGGGAATGAAGTTTGAAACCTGAACTGAATGTCAGGTTGCTTTATCAGCTGGAAGAGTTTTAGCCAGGCTGAATTGGCATGGTGGAAGGTCGCAGAGCTCTACCTCCCTGTACTACAAGCAAAGTAAAAATACAGTTATCTTGTCATTGATAATTAGTGAAACAGCTGGAGTTTGACTAACTTTTTATTTTTATTTTTAATTTACTGTTTTGCTTTGTTGGGAGAAATCACCCGAACAATGGTGCCCACTCATGCTGGGTGGTTTGTGCAGTCAGGGAAGCATGAAGTTAGAGCCCAAGTGTGAGCACGAGGAAGGTTTTACAACTTCATTTTCTGGCTGATGTTGAAAATAAATGGTTTCTCTTCTTTGCTTTTAAATATAATATCACTTGCCTAATTATAAAATTATAAAACTCCAAATGAAAATGGAGAGGTGATTTGTAACCCCCTTTTTCTTATCTATTCACTTCTAGTAATGTCACTTCTAGACTCTTCTAATAAAATTCTCCTTTTCCCACAGCTACTTTCCTCCTCAAAAAAACAGTTCCTTCTGTTCTTTTTGGATGAAATTGAGAAAAGACAGTAAAATCTGCAGTAAATTCTTCTCACCACCTTTATACTACTCAGACTCCTGGCTTTAGCACCTGGGGGCCACGATATGTGCACCCTTAAGCTGCTTGCTGCCCACAACTTTTTATGTATTTTAGGCACAATACCTGCTCATTCTGTTTCTCTAGGAATTCAAGGTGTTCAAGTTGGACTTTTCTCAATTGATCCATTTCTTTGGACTGCTTCATTGCGAGCTAAAAAGAAAAGAAAAAAAAAGAATTCTGGATTCTTTTCAATTTTTGGGTTATAATCTTAAAACTTATGGATGAGGAATAGTTCATAAGTTTGTAAGTGCAGGAAATAATTTTTCAACAAAGAAAGAAAAATAGACTGAAATCTGGGAGAGTTTAAACTTATTTTTCTTACCAAAAAGATCTTTCCTGCTAAAATCTTAGGAGATAGGAGAACACTTATGTATGACTGACAATTGGCTTTATATTCTTTATAAAATGATGTCAAATAACTACCTTAAAGATTTTGGCAGTTGATTACTTTAGCTTTCAGGGAACACAGAAGTTGCGATGTTTAGTGTACAGAAAAAATGAAATTCAGCAAATTAGCCAAATGCTGATATCTAAGCTTAGTCTCTTATTTGTAGTTTTTTCAAGGAAAAGTACCAAGAAAATGAGAAAATACTTACTCTCTTTCTTTCTTCTAGAAACTTCTTTGTGTTACTGCTGTTTAACTCCCTGACTCGCCTAAAACCAATGAACATATATGACAGTTGGCATGATATTGAATGGAATTAATATTATATCAACAAGAGCCTGTTTTGCTCTAATTATCTGGATAGGATTACTCTTTTTATTAATTTTTAGCACAGCACAGCATCAGGTGGATTTGTCCATGTGTAACATATGCTAGTACTCCTCACACTTTCCCTGTACACACAAATCACTTGGAGCTACCATCCAAATCACAGACTGCTGCGCCCATCCTTGAGATTCTTGGAGTTCTGTGTGCCTACGCAACTCCCAAGCAGTGGGCTTGGAGTTCTGTGTGCCTACGCAACTCCCAAGTAATCTACCCTACAGAGTCTGACGACTGGGTCTGAGCTGGGCCTGGAGTTCTGCATTTCTATCAAGTACCCACGTAATGCTGGTGCACCGGTATTGCTTTTGTGTTTCCGAAATTTATCCCAATTCTAATGTAGTCTGAATTTCTAGTTATAACTCATCATTTAGTCTCAAGAGACTATTATCTATATCACTATTATCTGTATTTCGAACTATTTCTTTAACTTCTGTAAAGATGTTTTCATTGATGAACAGACTACAATATTTTCAGGCTACCGCTAATGAAAAAAGTAAGTTATTTCCAAACACCACCACAGTGATCTGGCGCAAAGGGCCCTGTAGTAATTAGCACCATAAATGTCTGTTGAATAAGTACATGAAATTAGGACCTATCTCCTTGTGCATGCATGCCAGACTCCAGATTTACCTATTGGTAGGATATGCACTGCTTCATCTTTACTCCCAAGAGTTGTAATCTGCACTTCTGTCTGCTGGTGTTTGGGTGTTATACTTCTCCTTTGTCTCTGCTCAAGTCCAGACCAACCAGACATCGACCTTTTTGTCCATCGACTGGTCTTGTCAGTGGCATGGTGCTGTCGCTTTAACTTGCATTTTTCTAATTACCAGTGAGGTGTGCTGGGCCTCAAGACCAAAGAGACCTACAACTTACTGAACTTTGGCAACAGTAATCAATCTGTTCAGGTTTTCTTCATTTTCAGTCAGTTTGGGGTATTTATATATTTTTTAGGTAATTCTCCACTTCATCTAAGTTTTCAAATTTATTTTAGTATTGTTTGTAATAGGCTTGTTTTAAAAAATATGTACTGTCTTCTCTGCAGCAGCTTCTCCTTTCTATTCTGGTCATCCATGGTCATCTACTACTGGTCATCCATGCTTTATTTTTCTTCTTGATCAGTCTTGCTGAAAATTTACTGACTTTGTTAACGTTTTCTCAGAGAGCAAACTTGATTTTGAGAATGCTCTTTATTGCTTTTTTCTTCTATTTCATCACTTCTTGTTCTTTTTATTTTTTACTTCTTATTTTGTATTAAAGATAGAAAAGGACACTTCTGCAACTGCTTCAGAAAGTGGCAAGAATGATGGAGTGTGTTTGAAGAGAGAGGGAGGATTCTGAGGGGGATTAATGCAAAGGGTCTTTAACTGTAATACGTTTTTCTTATTTAAACATTCACCATCATTTTTGATCGTGCCCGGTTTATGCTAGACTTCAGCATAAACCAGCAGAACGGGGCGACAGAGGAACCCCAACTGCACACAGGGACTACCCTGCCTGCACCCTGCTTCCCCACACTTCCTCACTGAAGAACTTCATAAAGTCAGAAGCATCTGAATTCCTGCCTCCATTTCTCTTTCCAGAAAACCCATCCAACACAAGGACAAACCAGAAAACCAGGATTTAAGAAGATCCTTGGTATCAAGGGCTGCTCAATGCAAGTCAGGGGAGAAAGACAGCTCTCCTGCTGTTTAGAAAGGTACGTACTGTACTATTCAAAATATGCTTATACCTGAGCAGGTGAGATGCTTAGAGGATGATCCAAAAGAATGTGGGAAAACTTTTAGAATTATATTGATTATTTTATCAAGTTATTATTTTTGTTTGTAAATGAGCACATACACATTGAATGTAAATTTATTTTTTTCTGGTGATAGTAAACAATCAGAGAACTTTAGAGGAATAATAATACATCTCCATAACAGCTATAATAGAGAATCCTTAGTCAAACTCCACAAGTGTTTTATAGCTCAGGTATGAGCACAGGTCCATACATGGATGAACGTTATTGAGACAATGTCTTCAAGTCAGTGACAAATTCATGCAGTGAGCATGTTCAACCTTACCTTTCCCGTTCTGCTTTATTCTTGATAGATTTATCTTGGCTGATGGCTTTGCTATTTTCCATAGAAATCTTAGCCTGGTGGGCTCGCATTTCCTTGCTTTCCCTATGTATTAAAAATAAACAAATGGAATAGGGATGGAGTCAGTGTTTCATGGGTATGGGGTTTCACTGGGGGCTGATGAAAACATCCTGGAAGTGGGTAGCAGTGATGGGTGCATGACAACGTATATGTATTTAACGCCATAAACTTAAAAATGGCCACAGTGGTACACTTTATGTGATGTGTACTTAACTGATGAAAAAAACAAACAAAACACAAATTCTCTGAATAACAATAAGATTAGATCCACCCCCCACCCCCCGCATTATTGAACTCATTGAGTTATTTTATATTTTGGGAAGGATGGGAATGGATCCGTCTCCTGTGGCTATGCAACCCTGAAGGGCAGTAGGCCACCTAGTGGTGAAAGGGCAGTGCTGGGATGTGAAGAAGAGACATTTTATCCACGAAACACAAGCATTTCCAGCTGTGCCCCACGGTATTTGTGACCAAATGGGCTGCAAGAGAAAAAGAGGGTGTGATGACCTCCCTGCTTCTGACAGTTCATGGGAATGAAAAGAATTACATGGCTTCAGGGAGGCAGGGGAAATTGCAGAAAATCACGTTTACAGGCAACAAAAGCCTCTGTGTGTGAGTTCAAGAGCTAGCATGGCTTGCATAAATTCAAATTATATACAATGGATGCATACAACTTAGAATACTAGAATGTGATTAGAAAGAAGTGTTTCTTGGAACCTTTAGCGATTTCAGGAAGCTCTGCCTGGAATCCAGCAGGCAAAGAGCTCTTTGACCTGCGTACAGAGGTTTGCTCTGCATCAAATAGATGGACGTAGGTGAGGGGCACCTCAGTCAACCTCAGAGCACAGCAGCAGAAAGATGCCTGGCAACTCTGGAAACTCTGGAACCTGGAAAATCACTCCCAAGTTGTTTTTTTTTTTTTCTGTGACTTGTTAGTAAATCGACCGTTTCTTCACTCATTTGCTCATTCACTTATTCACACATTCATCCTTTCATGTCATTCAACAAGCGTTCTTAATGACCAAATCCTGCTGAAACATATTCAGAAAGTAAGGATTTTAACCCAGAACAACAGCTGTGGTGGCAAAAAGGGCACAACCACAAGGTGCTTGAGGAAAGACTGAAACACTGGTGCTGTTCTGAAAGATGCACCTGCCATGGATTTGTGTTTGAAGGTAGATTTATAAGTGGTTTATCGTTTCTTCAAATGACTTCCTCAGCAACGCAAGTATTAGTTTACTATACTTCTTTCAGACAATGCCTACAGGCTGGAGCTATCCTTTTCCTTTGTTCATCTATAAGGTGATTATTAGAAAGGTACTTTATGCTAAGGTAGCTTTGGATTGCTATAGGTACCTAAAATCTGGTACTGCAGCAACAAGCAAATGCAAAATGCTGAACACTTTTGTTTTTCCTTTTATTGGATCAAGAACATTTCTAATGGAAACAAGAGAAAAATTTGCAGCTCTGGGCATTCTAGAAACATTTTAAAAAGTATAGTAAACTAATACTTGCATTGCTGAGGAAGTCATTTGAAGAAATGATAAACCACATATAAATCTACGTTCAAACACATATCCATGGCACAATGCTTCTATCTTCTATTCTTTGGTGTCTATCAATGCACCCTAACTGTGGTGCATGGGACTCACTGAGTAAGAAGCAAGCAAACTACAGCCACTCTGTGATGAACAGTGTCATCATAAAACCTCTCCTGCCCAGCGGGGAGTCCAACTTATACTCTGCGGTCACTGCAGTGCAATGTTTACTCTGCAGAATTGGGGAGCAGCCAAGTTAGCTGATATGTCTCTGCTGTTCCTTGATCAGGCCTGTCTTCCTAAGATTCCTGGAATTCCCATTAACCACAAGAAGTGGGGAACGAGGTCCCCTCACAGTTTGTCACTGGGCAATCAGAATCAGTCTAGGAGCTCTACTGGTTGTCTCTTCTTTTTTTGTATCTTTTCTTCCTAAGAGGCCCCAGATCATTTTCTGAAGCCCAGTCCAAGTCCTACCTTTCTGCACAGCCTCCAGGACTACAGAGCTCCATTGGGCAGGATATTTCTTAGTGTCTGTGACATTTCTTAGCATGTCTCATGTACTTGTAATTTGATTTAACTTTCATGAGAGTAGAATCTTGCCAACATTTGTATACCCTCTGATGGGGCAGAGGTTATTTCTTATAGTTCCCCTTGCTCATATCAACTGTGCGGTGTGAAATACATAAGAGCTGCATATTATGTCGTTGATTTCACTTGTTACCTTGATGTGCATGTGTACACACACACATACACACATACACACAGAATCACATACATAATAATTCTTTTTAAAAACTTGGAGGTTATTCTGGAACTGGCTGGCTCTCCTACCTGTCGTGGGACAGTTTCAGCTGCTGGGTTTGCTGCTCATGAGCATTAATCAGCAGTTTCTTCAGCAACTCACACTGCTGGTTAAGGTGCAGGTCCCGAATTTCTTGCTCCTCAGCACTGTGGGTGTTGATCATTTCTGACCATTCCTTTGTGTGCTGTGCCACAATCTCTTTGACCTGTTTGGGGAAAGAGGGATTGAAGTCACCTGGACTCTGCATGGGTTAGGTATGAACTGAAACTCATTCTTCATGCACTTTAGTTCTTTCCCACCATTGACTTGGCCAATCAGTGGATACCTGAAATCTACAAAAAATCTGTACAAATCAATGGGAATCAGAAAGTCACTAATTACTAGAACAAATCAATCATTTCAGCTCTAAATATTTAATCGTGAAGCATTATTTTACTGCTTAACTTGTTCAGACTCTGGTTTGTCTGGGCTGTGGCTCCTTTATTCATTCCATCACAATTCTCTTTACTATATCATACTTTTCTACCTCACTTCTGTCAGGCCACAGGTCTAAACAGAGCTGTGTGCTCTTTATTCCTGGACTGCGACTTTCTGCATCATCTCTAATAGACTCTGGGTAGAAAAATCCTCACCTCTCAGTGTATGCACTTTGCAATATGGTTTTTCAGGTTGTGCGCTTGTCAGCAGTTAGAATCTATTCCTCCACCTCCTTCAATGTGGCTGAACTTGTAGCTTCCTTTAGCCAATGAGACAATGGCAAATATGATGTAAGCAGGAAAGTGCTTACCCTTTTGCCATGCTTGGTATCCTATGACAGCCTGTGCTAGTTTGCTGGGGGCTGCAGTGTCATATAAGAAAAGACAACCAGCAGGCAGCCACCCGCCAGATACACAAGAGTCTGGCACCTGAGTGAACCCAACAAAACCAGAAGAACTGTACCAATATTTTTGAACTACTGAACTGTGAGCAAATAAACAATAGCTGTTTTAAAGGACTAAACTTTGATACCATTCATTATGCAATAAAAGCAAAATGACGTTGTTGCCAAGGTTTGTTCCTTTCTGTTTAGGGAAAGCACCTAAAAATCATGGCATGGTGAATGGGACATAACTGCTCCAGGATTCCAGGGATGAGGAAGGTAGGGAACAGCTTTGGAGGACACACTGTTTATTGCCTCTGCAGAATGCATACTAGATGAGGCCAAAGCACACCAAGCATGTGCACCAAGGATGAATCTACCTCCAACAGCATAGTGGGTCCCTGCACTTGGTCTGGCCACTGTGGCCGATGACAGAGCTGCCATGGACAGATGGAAGCCAGCTGGTTGACCAAATGCTAAGATTGACAGCTCTTAAAAGAATTTTCCTTTTAAATCTATTATTATTGTAAGCACTGTTTCTGTTTTTCCTCAGGTTTTAGCATTTAGGTCTCCAAATGGCTATATCCTTATTTAAGGTCTTTCAAATTCCTATTTTCTCCTATCTTTGGGGGGAAATTCAAGTAATTACGCTTGACTCTTACAATATCAGCTTTTAGTTTTTCTCATCCCACATTTCCCCAACAAAAGTAAGATGGAGTAGGCATCAAACAAATGCTCAAATCCCCAGATGGATAATCTTCTGTCTTGTGTATATTTTCTTTTACTTGAATAAGGATATATGTATTCAGTATTTTACACAGTATTTCTTGTGATTCTCTTCATTTATCGTTTCACTTGATGTCCTGGAGTTGGACAGCATAAATATAGTTAGTATATTTCGATAAACAAAAGATGAAGTGGCTCTTTTCAAAGCCAGTGAATTTGGAGGCAAACATGAGCACTAGGTCCCCTGTCTCTCCAGACTAGCCTCAAGCTACTGTGATTTCTGATCATCACCAAGAACCTCCTCCAAAAAACTACCAAGTGTCTTCTGCAAATCATTGCTATAGACATGGGCAATTTCTTACCTTAGATTTGTGATCTGATGTTAGTGTCTGAATTTTAATTTCTGTTTCTTTCTTCATTTCAAGACAATTGCTTCCCCTGAAAATAGAAAATTGCAAAGTGCATACCAGAAATTAGATATCTTCCAATTCTCTTGAGCTCTATGACAAAGCTTTCTGATGAAGACAATGTATTCATCAAATGTGGGGTGCTATGGCTCATTGGGCAGCATGAGTTTCTCTCGTAATAGATTCATACCTTACAAAATATTATCTGTATCATGATTACTCAATTCAACCACTACACAAAGAGATACTTCAGAACCAACAATTATTTCGTTGTTAAGGTCTGTTGTCAGAGTTTCCATTTTGGTTCCTCTTGTTCTTCAAGCTACTTTTCATTTATTCAATAAAATATTATTAGGAATGAAAACTAGAAAATAGGTCTTCAGCTTTGAAGTGAATCTCTAATTCTTTCATTTTAGTTGTAAAGCCAGACTTTTGTCTTTTAAACATGCCAGTGAGAAAGAAAATAGCATTTCTTGGCATCATTGGGTAATTTTTGCTTCTGAGCCTATTGTGAATAGGAAATACATGCTAGGCAATTGCCCAGCATGCATCACTATTCATTTTAGTGATTTTGGAAAATTTTCTTTTCTATATCGTTGCTGAAACAAGGACAGGTCCTCGGCATCTGTTTCAGCATGTGCACTCTTGTTTGTTATAGCCGGAGTAGAATGCTTCATCGTAGTATTAACTGAGTGTCCCCCTGAGAAAGGCATTACTCTAGAAGTGCAAGGCCTCTCATCCAACTATTCCTTCTCCATGACTGGAACTGAGAATGTTTCTTCTCTGGTCGGTTATTTAGAGAGTTTGAGGCACTGCTGAACCATTTTCCTGTCTTAATTCTAAACAAAATCCCTCAAGTAAATGCAATGATCAGTTTTATTCAGTGGTCTTAACTGTTAGCATAAACAAAGAACTTCTATTATATTAAAAATCAAGGTTGCAAATCCCTCTTCAATATTACCTTATTATTCTCTGTCTATGCAAAATCAATTTACATACCCTTAATTTTCCTAACTTTACTTTATCTCTCTCTCTGCAATTCATCTTCTCCCTGTCTTTTTAAAAACACTGAGCAGAAAACACATGACAGACACTGTAATCATCTCATTAGGCCACAGCTGCAGAGCACTTTAAGGAAGCTCCTTTTGTCCATCTCAGTCATTCCTTTCATGTGAATAGGAAGGGCAAAGAAACCTATTACAGGTTCTTCTTAAGTTGCAATGGCTTCTTAACTTATAATAGGCTGATAAATGCATTATAAGTTGGAAATACTGCTAAGTCAAAAATGCATGGAATCCACCTAACCTACCAATGGCCTAGCAATGCAGTGCTCTGTAGAGGATCAGCTGCATCCCTTCACAGTTCCCTAGTTGACTGGGAGCCAGTTCCCAGCACTGCTAGAGAGTCTAGCTAGTCCAGGAAAAGATACAAACTGAAAATCTGATGTACAGTTTCTACTGGATGCATATTACCTTCGTACCGTTGTAAAGTCAGAAAGTCCTAAGTTGAAATATTTTACAACAAAGATCATTTGTGCTTGTTTTAACAACAGATCCCACTTTTGAAATCTTGAAAGATTAACTAGTTCCTCCTTTTAGGACACTTTAGCCACTTTGCTGTAGTAAAAAGTCTGAGCCATTCTGATACCATGCTCAGTAACAGTGGGAAACTCTTCAGATATAGCTCTCCAGTAGCCAATGTTTGACTTGGAAGTTGACTATTATTGTATTATTGAGACTTCTACAGTTTCAAGTATTTGGAAAATGCTCTGTATGGAAAGCCCCAAAGTGGTGCTGAATTTGGCAGTAAAGGCCCAGGGAGAACTGTGTAGATGAACTGTTTCAGTTTCTTATACACTAGTGTTAAATAGGGCTTTACCTGTTGAGAGGCCTCCAAGACTGCTCAGTAGGCTGCTTAGAGGATAAGTGACCAGGAATAACTTATAATAAATGTTATACTGACTCCACTTAACCTTTAAGCCTAAAAAATAATGAGCAAATATATATTTCATCCATTCTTTGGTTTCCAGAGGCAGGATCATTAATTTATTTCTGTTGAAAACTAGTATCTTTTTAAACTGGAACACTATGTATTACTTGAGTCTGAAATCTTCTGCATAAAGGTTGTGATTTAAAACTGGAGGAAAAATTTCAGTACAGCCATGCACAAGAATAAGCAAACCAATTTTTGAAAAGATGACTTGAGAATAAAAATGAATTTATTCTTGGAGAGTACTATAAAATTGTCAGGAATTTGTTCCTTAAAGATGTTAGGGTCTCTACCTACTTTTCAACATCTTGGTCTAAAATATCACTGAAAGTGAGAAAATAATTTAAAAACAGAATCTAAACTGTTGATATGCTAGCGTCACAGCTCCTCCAAATTTATTATATTCACCTCAATGTGGTCATATAAGCCATGAGATGAGTTGGTGAGCTTTGCCTGACTCAAAATACATACTGAAAACTTTTCAAAGCAACAGGTCATAGGGCCAGAGATATAGCTAAGTGGCACAGAGCCTGCCTGGCAAGTGCAAGGTCCTGTGTTCAATTCCTGGTACAAAAGAAAAAAGCAACAGGTCATGATTTTGTTTCTGAAATACACAGTGCAAACAATGGGAAAACAAAAGGTATACTTTGCATAGTAATGATGTTCTATAATTAGGGCCCAATTTGTCATTTTTCTAGAAAAATATAACTGCAATAAGAATGAAATAACAAAAAATTGAGGCCTGATATCAGGGCAGGTGCATGTAATCACCTACTGTTTACTCCTGAAGGAAATCATACTAGTTTCTTATCATAAAGTTAGGTTTTGGGGGCCAGAAATTCTAACAAACATAATCCATTCTGTTATCTTGAGTGAATGTCAAAAATAAAAAAGACAAATAGAAAAAAATTCTTTTCTACTTTTCTCTGTGGGAGGCTAGAAGATACCAGTGTAAATTAAAAGAAAGAAATTAAAAGCCAGAGGAAATTCACTGAAGGAGGACGAAGTCATGTCAAAAACAATTTCTCAGATAAATAGAATATATGCATAATCTCACAGCATCTTCCCCAAGGTATTTATTAAACATAATGGGAAAGTAGCTAATGTTGCAGTGTAGACATGGTCAGATGCCACCTTAGCCAAGTGGTCCAGACCAGCATTGACCCTCATGAGACACAGTAGCACTGGATACCACCTCCTACCATTGTGCACTGGGAAGAAAGCATCATGGCTTCTGGGGTGAGCTTGTCCAGCACACACAACCTCCCTTTACTCATGAGAAACTACCAGACAAACCAAAGGGAAAATGCCAAATAAGTGAGAAGTACTCTTTCAAAGGGAAAGAGTCATGAAAGTCAAGGAGAGACTGGGGGTCTAATGACTGAAAAACAATGAAAAGAAAATAAATGCATGGTGCAGTTCTAGAGTGGATACCAGAGGAGCCTTAGTGGGAAAGGGTTGAAATCTGAAAAACCATTGCAGTTTAATTAACAAGTATTGTTCCAACGTCAGTTTCTCACTCTGAGCACTACACTATGGTTTTGTGAGATGTTAACATTTAGCAAAGCTGAGTTAAGGGTACAACAACTCTATCTACTAGAGCAGTTTTCCCTTTTCCACAAGGGCTATTTGCTAATGCCAAGCCCCCTAGTGGTTGGCTGAAGCCACAGAGAGTACCGAGCTACCATTTTTCTGAACATGTATATCCACGATGAGGTTTAGTTTATAAATAAGGCACAATAAGATATTAGGTACAACAATAATAAAGTAGAACAGTAACGATATACTGATATAGAAGTTATTTAAAGTTGATGAATTATTTATTTCTACAATTTCCATTTAATTTTTTTGGTACTGTAGTTGACCCTATCTAGTTAACTCAAACCACTAAAAGTGCAACTGCAGGTAAGGTAGAAACATCCGTATTTTTCCAACTTCTCTGTAAGGTTAAAATTATTCAAAATTTCCACCCAATTCTCAGGGTGGAAAAGTATTTTTTCCAACTATTTGTGGCTAAGATATTTTTCAGGATCTCTGCTGAGAAGCTTTCCTAGAATACAGCTAAGGTAACAGATGCTGGTCCTGTTATGATGAAAGTGTATTTAATGAGCAAGTCTCTTATTCTCTAAGTGTAAGGTGAAACGATAAAAACAGAGGCAATACTAAGGCTTCCATAGCTCAAAAGGCAGTTGAATGGTGAGAAAAGACACCATATAAAAAGATGAAAAGAAGGAAACAACCTTACCCCTTCTTCTTCATGGCCTTCTCTAGGATCTTCTCATGAGTCGACTTCTCTTTGTCGTACTGTGCCACAATTTTGTCAACTTGCGTGCAATGTAACTTCTGCATGGTACTGTGTTCCTGTAAGAGAAAAGTCTGCAGTTACAAAGTGGACTTCCGGTGAGGCTGACAAGCTTCACACTGTTAAGATGGTGTCGTTTTCACCAGCTTTCCCAGAGCCTTGGTTGGGAAGGTCAACAAGCAATCAAGTCTGAGAACTATGTGGTCCTCCAGTCTCCCATCTAAGAGGAGAGTTTCCTGTTCCAGGGTGTTCCAAAGAGGAGCCCCCAGTCTCAGTCTCAGGAACATGCCAGCCTCCAAAGGCAGACCTGGTCATGGATGCGCAGTGCCTATCACTTCAAGTTCCTTCTTCTACAAGTGTCTCCAGGTAATTTCTTTGTTCTCCTGTCCCACACACATGGCCTGTGTCCCTTCCACAAACTGGTCCTCTAACCCCCAAGTTTAGCCACCATATTTCTTTTCTTATTAAATACAACTGTCCATTCTGTGAGACATGGTTTCTAAACACCCGGCACATTTTGGGGTGTCTTGAATACCATCACTATTCAATGAATCTACATCACTAGATATTCACTGACTTCTTTATATAGATGTTTTCATGAGTGTGATCATAGTGTTCAGGAGCTCTGGCATTTGGTTTCACAGATTTGAAAAGATCTTGTGATCTGCTTCACTGAATTGCTGAAATGAAGGCTGCAAGGCTTGAAAAATAGTAACTGTTTCTCTGTAAACATGGTATCTTCCTGGACAGTGAGGACGGCATTTGGCCATAGCAAGTGAGTACTAGGAAATCAGGTCTCTTTGGCCACTCAGCCTCTCCAAGATGAAATCAGCACAATCATGAGCACCCACCTCTAAATTTTACTTACTGTGATAGCCTAGTCTCACTTGAAACTTTGAGAATGGGAGAATATTAACTGGGGTAGGTTGATTATTTGGTGTATATAACTACTCTCACAGTGATTTTTTTTTTTTTTTTTTGGTACCGGGAGTCGAACTCAGGACCTTGTGATTGCCAGCCAGGTGCTTATGCCACTGAGCTATATCCCTGGCCCAGTCATATTTCTTTTTTGCTAAATTTTTAAAAAATTGAGTGACTTAATTTAAAGACAATTTTCTCATAAAGTAGATTTGCCTTTAAGCAAATCTAATTCATAAATGTCTTTGGAGGATTTCACGACAAAGGTGGAAGGGATTTTTAACTATAACAAGGTTTCTTTCCTTTCTCTGCTTTACTAGTCAGTTACCACAGGACTCAATGGTCAGCTTGCTCACATGTAACCTCTTCAGAATGCCCTGATGTACCAGGCCTCCCTAGTTCTGTCTCTCACACTAGAGGACTGTGCTGGCTGAGATGGTCCTTGGAACAGGAACTAACAATGGGGTTAAAGGTTGTGATCTCTCTGTGGACTTAGGCTTGGGGAGTTATGTGTAACCAGAAACGCTTAATCTGTCATTGTAATACCCCATACACATAGCTATATTTCCAACGGGTGTGCCTTTGTGTTATAAACACAATTAGTCAGAGCTTCTGTGGTATGGTATTGGGTGAAAGACCTAAGTTTCTCAGTCCCCAGTCTTGGGCAAGTCTATTCACCTTTGTAATTGAGATAATGATACCTATAAGGGGTGATTGAAATAAATGGTTACGTGTTTAAATTAAAAAAAAAAAAAAAAAAAAAAAAACAAAAACCTCACTACAATAAAAGACAAATTGCCAAGAATGATGGGATAAGTGTGCCGGAAACAAGAAAGAGTGTTTTGAAGGGGACTAATGATGATGTGTCTTTTACTATAATAAATTTTATAATTTAAACATTCATTGTATTTTCCAATCATGGCTCATTGGTCAACCATTTACAGCAATTTCTACCACATAAAAACATTACAGTGTGTCCTCATCCATTTGTTCAGTGGATCTGACACCATGTGACTTCTGGCTCTTTCCAAAAGTCAAAATAAGCATGAAAGGCAAACATTCTGAATTAATTTAGGGCATAAAGCAACCATGATAGTGCAACTAAAGACACTCATGGAAAAGGACTTCCAGAACTGCTTCAGAAAGTGGCAAGAATAATGTGATGCGTTTGAAGCAAGGGGAATATTTTGAGGGTGAGTAAAGAAAATGTGTCTTTCATTGTAATGATTTTAAAAATTAAAGATATCTCATATTCTTTTTTCCAAATAAAATGCAAACAAATTGACTCATATTATCCAATACCTACAATGATATACAATCAATGACTTGAGATATGGGATAAGATTCAATTAAATCAGCAAACCTTTCCCTTAAGCCTAATCTGCTGCCCCAGGAGCAGAGTAACACACCAATATACCCTTGACTAAATTTAACAACTGCAGTGTCTTGGCAGGATGGTAGAAACCTATTAAAATGGTCTATTCCTAATCTTTCTAAGATTTAGAAGTCATCATGCTTGGTTAGCATATGTGTTAATTTTCCTAGGCAAATAAATGTAGGCCTTTTTGTGAGACTCATTTAAAACATATTGGAGATCCCATCTCCCTATATATTGCTTACTTTTCTAATAGAGACACTGAAGTCTGGAAAGATTTGTATGTGTTACACAAGACCACTTTAGCTAATGATTGCTTGAGCTGAGACCAGTATCCAAATCTTCTTGCAACTTCGCCATAATTTTTTTATCTATAGTTTATTTGCATATTTATTGGGCATCTACTTTGTACCTGCCCTTGTATCAGGTACTGGTAGGCATGAGTAAAAAGAAAAAAAGGAATTTGCCCTGTCCTTTTAGAACATTAATCCACAGAGTTAAATCCATTATGAACAACTTTATGGTACAATCAGCCTCAGTTCCTTACATTTAACTAAGTTTCATAACTAAGTTAAGTAAGATTCATCTCCATCCTCTGTTTTCCCTCTGCCGCACTAGACTGTTGAAACAATCTTCTCCACCCTAATTTGAATAACATTTGCAAGAGACATAGGAAGATGGGACCTTCAATATGTTTTCAGTGAATCTCACAAAAAGTCCTACATTTATTTGCCTAGGAAAATTAACACAGAAAGCTGGTCCCAAAAAAATTGTCTCTGTGCTTCTCTTTGTACTCAAAACTACCATTGTAATATTACTCAGCTGTAAAGAAAGATAAACTCGAGGCCTTTATATTTAAATGGTCACAACTAGAGACCATACTCATAAGTGAAATAAATCAAACATACATGTGCAAGCACCGCATTGTGTCACTAGTGTAAAACTTGAAAGAGTTAAGTTAAACTCGGAGGTATGATAGACACTGTGAAATGATAGGAAACCACCGAAGAGTAAAGGGCTTCTGGGATGTGGGAAAAGAGAAGGGAAAGAAGGAAAAATTTTGTATGTATGTATATACAGGATAGATAACATGGTTGTTCTTCTATCTGCTATTTCTATGCTGAAAGAAACTGTCAATGAGTCTTTGGTTGACCAGTATTGCATGTCTATATCTGTTTTCATGAGAAGCTACTTTGAAGATATCAATATGTAATACAACCACCATTGTTAATTCCCTACCACTTTGTTTGTAACTCTGTATTGTCTGTATTGTGCTTGTGATACGTTGTAAAATGTTGTATGTCTGTTAATGTTTCCCTCCTTTTATCCTTAAAATAAAAAAAAATAAAAAAAAAAAATAAAAAAAAAAAAAAACTACCATTGTGTGGGAGGCGGTGATCATGGAAATGTTTCAGGGCTACTTGTTTTCAGACATGTCTTCGTTACTTTTCTCTCATTGCTGAGACAAAAATACCCAATGCCCAGAATTAAGAAAGGAAAGGTTTATTTAGCTCATAGTTTGTGGAGGTTTCAATCTATAATCAGCTGGGTGGTACATGGCAGAGGGCAACAGTTCATGGCAAAAGCAACAAGAGCAAAAGGGGGGTGGGCAGAAGCAAGCCTCTTTCCCCCGCCCTTATATTGTAAGCAGGCTATCCCCACCTAGGGGGTGTGTAACACTCATATAACCTCCATGCCCTCCTCTTGCACAGGCTCAGAATGAATACAATGCAAGGACCCTGGCCCCCTGTTCAGTCATTTACTTAACCATCTAAACTTCTCAAGTTGACACAGTGAACAACATTCCAGAGTGGTAGGGGCTTGTCCTTTTCACAACAGGATGTAGAACTGTTGAGTTATTTAGCCAAGCCTTTAAACTCCTCAAGTTGACACAATATATCAACCATAACAAGACACTAATTGTTTTGGAAAGGATCAGAAAGGAACCCTAAATATAGATTGCCTTTCCATAGTCAAGATTCAGCTTCTTCTAGAAGATGAAGGAACTGAGACATGGCTTAATGAAATAGGGAGACACCATCAAAGTAACAGGAACTTTATCATTCAGGTCAAGGGTAGCAAAATTAAATCTGTTGACTTGAAGTCAATCTTAATTGGGACATTTTGGGGGAAGGAAATTAATGTACTGCTTTGAGCAGAATTTGTATGTTTCTCAGCCAAGTTAAGAAAATAAAACAGCTTCTCTGGGGAAAACTGCTACAATTCATTCACGTGATTGAGGTGACTCTGGGTGTGAATTAGCACACCACAGATGGTGCTAAAAAGTCAGAGTAAATCGAATTTGCTCAGCATACAACCTGGAGATTACTGAGAGGCTGACTTTGTGGGCAACTGCTAAATATTTGCCCATTTTCAACTTCCTAACAGAGTTACAGGTCTAATCTTGAGGTCTTAAAGTGAATTACAATTGATGACTTTAGCAACAATCTGGCTATTATCAACTACAGTGCTTGTGTAGCAAAGAGCAAATCTTCTGCCAGTAGCTTCACTGAAATGTAGATCTTAGTAGGTTGCTCAGGCATTTCATTTGATTCATCTGACGTTGACACTGCACACTGGTGGACCAAAGGTTGCATTCCACCCACAGATATAGTCTGTAGGGTAAGTTTTTGGACCTACATAGTATTTCAAGGAGAAACTGAATTACAGGATATTATTAAGAGAGCAAGAAATTCATATAAGATTTATGATTTTGCCAGGCATGGGGTTGTACACCTGTAACTCCCGTTACTCAGCAGGTTGAGGTAGGAGGACCACAAGTTTGGGTGCAGCTTAGCTAACTCAGGGAGACCTTGGGTGTGAGTTGGATGCACCACAAAAACAGATGTAAGATTTTATGATTCTCTTGCATAGACTGTAGCCGGACCATACACTCTGGAGACGCTGGGTCTCACTTGTGTTTGAACAGGAATGACTGGTCCTAACGTTTCTGGAGTATAAATGGCAACATCACTTAGGTACTTCCTGTTCAGTCCCTACAGGCATTTGAACTGTAATTTTTCTTTTACATGTTACTGGGAATATTTACCTAACACTTGGTTTTAGGTATTACTGATTGATTGATTCAATGAATGATTGATTGATTTTGTTCTACAGAACCAACTTTGGACAATTAGGAAAACATTCTCAGTTCTGCACACCAAAGAGTTATGTGCTAAGTTGGGATTGCTGTGGTTCAGTTCTGCTTTGATTTTTGTCTAATTGACATCAGAAAACTCTTACCCAACAGTAAAGAGGATGAATATGATCCAAGCACATCATATACAAATGTGAAACTGTCTGAATAAAGCATATGATTTTGTTCAAGTTAATATGTGCTACAGAATATAATACAATATATATTAAATAAGGTGTTTTTTATGGTGTTGGAGATTGAACCCAGGGCTTCAGCATTGAGGTACATCCACAGCCATTTCAAATTTTTTATTTTGAGACAGTGTCTTGCTAAATCTCTGAATTCCCCAGGCTGCACTCAAACTTTCAATCCTCCTGCCTCAGCGTCCCAGAATGATGGAATTACAGGTATGTTCCACTGCACCTGGCTGAGTTAAATCTCTTTAAACTGAAACACACACACATATCACAAAACATTACCCTAGCTTCTCCTTCACATTGAAGAGATGTTTCTAGAAATTGAGAAACAAGTAGAAATCTGATGCCAGTTGCAGTTAGAGGGTCAAAAGCAACTGAAAGCCATCATTTCTCTCCACTTCAGGCATTTTCACGAGCATCTCGATCACATTTGGGGTCCCAACAGTCATTATCCTGTATTATCTTTGTTCTACTAGCAGCTCCTACGGGTATTTTCACAGCTCCATTTTGCAAATGGCAGAGTCTCATGTTTGGTTCACTAACACCTTCTGCATCCTGTAGCTAATCTTCAAGCTTGGAAATAAGCTCTCTGTTGGGTTATACATTCATTTCTTGTACATGTTTGTAATTCAGGCAGTGTGGAATCATCTGAGGGGTAGGTGTTACATGTACATATGACAGCTTGTCTTTCTTTTATCCCTTTCCTTTTCTTTCCCCTCCCTTCCCCTCTGATCATCTTTTTCATACTTGTTGATAGTATGAAATACTATTTGATACTATTTGTTTTAGCACAAGTTATGGCTTATAATGTTTGCAATGATTTGGGTTATTAGGGTCCCGAACTTGGCATAGCTTTATTCCTCTTATTTCTTCTTCCCACTTCATTGTTCCCTTGAAGCCCAGTTAACGAAAACAACTATGCATTCATTTCTTAAACCACTGGGATTCAGTTTATGGACACTCCACTTCCCTCTGGTCTGAGGAAGAGTAGAATCACTCATCAAGGTTGATCTGTGTAAGAGATAAGCTCTCCCTACAGTCACTGATCTAGACTAAGTATAGGTCCCTGCTCTTAGTTAATGAGTGCCAAGGTGGGCCATAGATATAGTAGTTGGAAAGGTATAGACTAGAGCCCCTTATTTCCTCAGGAGATAATTCTATAGCCAAGCTTTGGGGGCAGCAGACCTTAACTTCATGTTAGGTAGCTTCAACATTATTACAAAAGAGTTGCAGATTATCTTTCACAGAAAGCTTGGGAGATTTGATTCTGGTACTGCTTGACAACAGGGTTAAGTCTCTGTTTTCTTAAGCAGATCTGATTTATATCTCGCAGGCAATTAATAAGAGTTCCAGTAAGGGGTGAGAGCTAGTAGAGAGTGATAGATAGTGTTTGCAAAGAAACGTTTCTAAAAACAAAGCGTACCTAGGAGAGAAGCTTACTTAAGATGTATTTCATGGATCTTATCTGGAGATTGTAACTAAATCTCAGCTAGACACAAGAATATGCATTTTTACAAAGCTTCTGGTTCTTGACCCAAAAATCATACCCTGATAAAGCAGTCCAGAAAGAAGCCAACATACTTGTGCCCTGACAGCTTCCTGATTGCATTTAAAAATCTGTTACTGAGACCATCAAGATGGTGCATGCAAAGAAAAACTAGTGTGGGAATACCCATAGTATATTGGTTCGAGGCCTACATTCTTGAGTGAGACTGAATTTAACAACAAAGTGATTAAGGGCTGGGGATATAGCTCAGCGGTGCAGAGCATGCCTGGCAAGTGCAAGGTCCTGAGTTTGATTCCTGGTACCAAAAACAAACAAACAAACAAAAAACAAAGTGATTTAGTCAAGTTGTATTTCTCTCAAGCATACATGATCTCATCTGTCCAATGGGTGACTGACTCTCTGCAAAAGTGGTCACTATTATCTCTCTCTCTCTGTTTACCCTACTCTGCAATGTGGGCAGAAAAGTTGGTGTTAAATTAAACACGATCAAATGGAGATCAGGTGCCCTGTGTGCCCTGCAGGAACAGATTCAATGCATCCTTCCACTGTCCTTCATGAGAACTTACTTTTTCTGTGTTAGGGACAAGCATGTTGGCCGAGCTGGCCTCAGTACATGTAGACAAGGAAGTTCTCCTATATATTCATCATTTTAGATGAGATAGTGGTAACTACTAAGAAAATATCATAGACTAAAATTTGTAGACTGTAGACAGAAAGATCTAATTATTAGAAAAAAAATATTTCTAAAGCCCTTGGTCAATTAAAGTAGAACAAAAGCTTTTTAAAAATCAAAGTAGACAATGTTCTAGGTAGTAAAGGATATGAGTGTTAGAAGCAGGCAAGTAAGGTTGGTAGCCAGCATTGAACCAGTTATATTACTTAGGCAAGGGACTTCCTTTTCTCTAAATTTCATGTTTTTTTCTTTTTCTTTAACTAGAATGTGGAGGGTGTTCAAGGACATTCTGAGGATTTGAAAATGTATATAAAATACGTGACACAAAAGTGCCCCTAAATAAATGTTAGCTTCATTAGTCGTAGTGGTTTTGTATAAAAGACTCTAGAATTCAGACTTTATAAATTATACTTAGCATTTAGGGAAATTTAAAATCTTCTTTTACTGCCTATAATAACATGAGGGTTTCAAAAAACTCAAGGTTATTTTCTAAAAATGAGAGAAACTTGGATTTGTTCAGGTGCATGAGATTTACAGGTTAGTGAATGATGTAAATAGTTACCTGCTAACCAAGGAGAAGAAAATGAATGGAATGAAGCGCAACTCATCCGAGGTAGAGGGGACGCAGTCTATTATGTCACTTCTGAACTGCCTCATGGAAAAGTAATTTCCCATCTTTGCCATTTTTCTCATTAGCAGACATGCCTGTCACCTGACATGAGTCAGTCTAGCCTCTGACTGAAAGGGAGCGAACAGACAACTCTACGTAAGATTGAGAAAATGGTGGCACATTCTTCCCCAGTAACTCCAAAGTAGACGAGGAATTTCCTTAACATGCCATGTGCTGTCCCCGCAGTCCATCCAGTGAGGGGGGACTTGTTTACTCAGTGAAGGACCCAGCATTCTACACAGAATGCTGCAGTAAGGGTATGGGTTCTGGACTCTCATGATTTTGGTTCAAGTACCAAGCTTTGCCGCTCCTTAATTCTGGGACATTAAATTGCTTAACTTCATTACTCCTTAATGTGTTCATATGCAAAATGGGGACTGCAGTAGAATTCACCTTACAGGGCAAAGAGTATTAAATGGAAGAATGCACATAAAGTGCTGAGCATGGCTTCTGGAAAATATGGAGCATGCAAAAATTCTAGCTGTTGCTGTTGTTTTTATTACTGGTCGCAGTATATTTCCTGGTTATGCCTCAAGGAAATATTAAATGAGGACAAAAATGTGTGTTTCCAACTTATTTAAAGGTCACTGAAGGCCTGTTCAATGACAGAGATCCAATTTAAATGTGAGGGCAATCTGTTACATAATGCTGTGGCACATGGCCAGCAACTCCACTCTCAGTAATTAAAGTCCCTTAAATTGCTCTCTACCATATTCCTTTCTCCCTCTCTTTTGGTTGCATTTCTGTATTCCAGCTTATTGCAAATAAGTAACAAAGTTGAAATCCTTACTTTAAGTATCTCTATCTCCAATGGATTCGTGCTTATAATAATCTGAAGCATTTTCCTATTGGGAAATGAAAGGAATCCTGTTACATGAATAATTACTCATGAAACTTAGGAGCAATCTTTAACATGACTTCTGAATCACAAATGTGCTGAACCATCAATTGTGTCATACAGGGAACATTAATAGGCCACAATTAAACTGAACTTCTCAGGGAAGCACAAATTGTTAAAGGGCGATATGCTTCCAGGCTGTGGTGTGTGAGATTCGTGTCAGTGTAAAGAAGTGTCCTTTCAACTAAGACATGGGATTTCTCTTGTTCTCACTGCCCTTCATGGAAGACCACAGAGATAAGCCTTCCAGCAGCAGTAGAAGCCATTGCCACACATCTGAAGAAGGAAAAAGAGATGCTACATTTCCTTCCTTTCCCTGTGAGGATGGACTAGATAGAAGGCTCCTGTTTGAGTGCTGAAAAGTTTTTCACCTATTGGAGAATTCCTGAGGCCATGTACTACTGTTCTCCTAATACTGCAACTAGTTCTAAAAATTTTTCTCAGTCACTGTCAGGAAGACTTCTTATGATAAAAGGAAAAAAAATATTTCAGCAGTAGGCTACAAAGCAGGGTTTACATAACCCTGGGAAGGGACCAGCAGTTCAGACTGTGAGCTGCTCTTCAATAGTTATGCTATTGCCCAATATTTTATATTAAGTCATACTACTGGTGGAAAAATTTTTAAATGGGTGAAGTTTTATTCTGCTTCTGAAACAACTGTTAGAAATGGTGATGACCGATCCCGAATGCATTCTATACTTTAGTTCATTGCTAACGAGTTAAAATGAAGGTACTGCTGTGCATGCGGCTAGGAGTAGTTTCTAAGTAGGGTTTGGGCTATGAATGATTCATCTGTACACAGCTCAAAAAGGGAGCAGTAGATTTTCAACAGAGGCCTGAAAGCAAATCTTGAATGAGCCAATAAAATGAAGCATCCATACACACAGGACACTACCTTCGCATGCTTCTTCTTTAAAGAATTGAGCTCTTTCTGTTGTTTCTTTAAATGCTTTAAGTAAGCCTGTGGGAGGAAAAAGCAGAAAAAGGATCAGAAATAAGTTTTGCTTTGTTTTTGTAGTCAGAATGATTCCACTTGGTGAGAAACAAAAGCGCATTGGTTTTACCAGTATGCATTGTATAAGAGCTTTTGCAAAATGTCCAAGCAAGTTTACCTTCATTTGCTTTAAATCTTCTATCCTCACTTGAGGGATAAGTTCAATACCTTAAAAAAAGTCACAGAAAAGTCACTGTATACATGAAAACTGAAAGAATAACTGATCACCTAACATCCACTGTTTTGAAATCTTACCTAAAAACTTTGATGCAGTCTTAGTGTAATGTTATGCGTATAAACACCTTACATTCTATTATAAAACTTTAACTAGACCATTGAAATGCTTGAGGTTTTAGGTTCCCTACCAGCAAAGCCTGAGCAAGATATTCACGTGAGTATGAGTTATGGAGGGCACACACTCAGGAGAGATCTCTGAGGGACAGAGGTAAGCAGGACAGGGCATAAGGAAAGGGTAGGCTCTAGCTGAAATCCAGTCACAGCCTGATCCTATGGGTTCTTTAATCTAAATGCATTCAAGAGTCCTCTACCTGGATTTGAGGAGCCTGGGCTGTTGTCACTTATGTGAGTTAGTTGAGAGCAAAGTTTTAGCAAAGCTTCCAGGCATTTCCAGGCAAGGGAATCCCACGGCCTCAGGACAATTTGCTGGAGAAGGAACAGCTATAATTCACAATCAGCCAACACTTTTACCAGCTGGGACCTGGACTAAGGGATCCCATGAAAGGGATTTGATCAACCACAATAGAATTGAGTACAATGACTTTTATCTCTGCTTTTCAACACATATCAATCAACTAACTCCTAACACCCTTGCTAACTTAGTCATCACAGAACAATTGTTTTAAACCTTCTTCTACCAAAATGAACTCCATTAGCACTGGAGCAAAATGCTGTTGAGTGCACCATGCCTTTGATACACAGGGAATGATGACATCAGACCATGGCAGAACAGGATGCTGCCATGAGAACCTAGAGCAATATACTAGTCATCCTGCAATCTGAATCAGGCTAGGCCAGGCATCATCATGGCAACCACAGCAGCCAAAGCATCCCTAACAAGTTCTGTTAGCAGATTTTCATATTAGGCACACAAAAAGAATGTGCATTCTGTTCTCTAATTGATTTCCATTAGAATCCCAAAGGCCAGGTATGATGCATTCGAGAAACACCAGCCTCAAGCCTCAGACTCTTGTGTTCCAGTTTGAGCCATTTTAATAAGATTTGCACATCCACTGCGAGGGTGGGAAGGCTGCAGAGGGGGAGTTTTGGCCCAGAGAAATGAGTCATGCAATCTGTAATGTTTTAGGATGGGGAGGGATGAGAACACTGGTTCCTTTGCCTGATCTTTTGAATCTCATGTCACCAGCTACCTCCCTGCTTTAAGGCAGACCATGAGTGAAAGCCAGCATACAGCAAGGGACTGAATTCTGGCTTGGCTAAGAGTTCCCTGTCTAGGTCTCAGGTCTCCTGTCTGTAAAATGAACACACAGGACCTGGTGGGCAGGGAAACTCCTTCAGAGATGGAGCAAATACTAAGCTTGATCCTGACTGATGAGACTTTGGCATTTGGGTTTTTTGTTTTATTTCATTTTAGTCTTGGCTCAACTAAAACATGATGAGTAGGAACTTGCTCAAACATACAGCTCCTTTGGAAATATTTTGCACTGTCAGAGAAAGATACAAATTTCTTGCAAACATTTTGACTCCCACAGGCTTTAAATTAGAAAAGATATCCACATTCTGCAGAACAAGGATTGATGCTTGCTCAGCTCCATGTATGTGT
Organism: Chinchilla lanigera; assembly: GCF_000276665.1. NCBI lineage: Eukaryota > Metazoa > Chordata > Mammalia > Rodentia > Chinchillidae > Chinchilla > Chinchilla lanigera. The sequence continues at coordinate 19,431,716 of NW_004955415.1, read as the reverse complement.
CTGGAGTAGCCTAACCAATAAAACTTTTGATGATAATGAAAATGCCTTCTGGGTGAGGTGTCAGTGGACAGCCACCAGCTACATATGGCTCTCACACACCTAATGAGACTAAGGAACTCAAGGTTTAATCTGAAAGCTTCATTTATCACATACATTGAAAAAGCCACATGCGGCTCTAGGCGGCTGTCTTATGTGAGGCAATTCTATAGGATTCCCTGATAGGCTGAGCAGCACATTTTGGGGTTTAAAGATTCTGGCCAACTGAAGTTTCACTACATAAAGTTTTGTTCCGTGTAAGTACCATGTGCTAACTGATTGTGCTGCTGGAGCTCAAAGCTTTTGTTCTCATCAACATCGTTCTCTAAAAATCACTTGTGTTCCTTCAGGCTCTAATTCAGAAACTAACTTGGAGCTGAGTTTTCTTCATCTGTTGTCCCCAGTACACAGTGCAGTCACTGCGTGTCTAGGAGACGCACTGAAGAAATTTCCAACTTCTCACCTTCAGAGATGTCTGCAGCAAGAGCCGTCCACTCCGCCCACACACCAAGTCTCTCCCCACCAGCACTTCCGCAGAGCCCTGTCTCACTGCCCTCTCCTTGTATCTTCCTTCTGTTTCTCTTCAGTGTTTTCTACAGATATGCTACTTACTGTTCCCCCAAACATATTTTATGTCGTAAGTCACCACATTTTCCTAGCCAGATTTCCAGCTTTAGTATCCACGTGAATACTTCTGTAGTCGTAACTTCTCTGGATGAGCTCCTTCTCAAAACTAATTCTTATTATACACATCTCATCTCTTTTCCATCTTCTTCCATTTATTTTACCTAAGCATTCTTATCCACCCCCAACTGTCCCTCTTTCCTCCTGTATACCTAGCACAGATTTGCTGTCCTATGTTTCTGCCAGATGTATCAATGACAGCTTGAACTCTAAGATGTCCAGGACCAGATCCATCTTCTTTACCAAAGCAGTTCCTTCTCTCAACTCCTGTCCTTCCCTCACCACCCATCCCTGGGGCCTTACCTTGATGTCTCTGAGGTAGCCCTGAGCCTTTGTCTCCCCACACCCCTACCCAACTTAACAGCTTATTTCTAATCTTCCTTCCCTTTCTTCTTTCCTGTTGACTACTTCCAGCTTCCCAGACCCTTCTTGTCACAGTTATTCATCTATCAACCCCTTGCTTCCTAAGAAAGGAGGCTGCTAGCTCACTGCTAGACACAGTTCTGAGGCACACTGAGGATGAGGAATGGTCTCACCTGCAAGGACCTCTGCCCTGGCTAACACTCTATAACTGTGACGCAGTAAATGCGATAATAGAAGCATGAATACCATCATTGTCAGTGGCCCTTAGCATCCCCTCTTCTGCCAGACTGAACTCATCTTCTCAAAACTCTTCAGTGATAGCTCCTCCCTATCACCTTCTTGGGTTCACTTCTGAATCCTTTCTCAACCAGGGCTGGGTGCAGAATTAGATGCACTCAATGAGCCTTTCTGGTCCTCTCCCTACACCTAAGTGCTTGTCATGATGCTTCCTCCTCAGAAGCTTTCCTGGGCTTCTACATGTCTCTCTTCCTTGTCAGGTCAGGCCTGTGTGTCAAGGCCCAGATCAATTAGAATGTTACCATCAAGTTTTCTTCTTTTTTTTTTTTTTTTTT
>NW_004955415.1:19425696-19429961 GCF_000276665.1 Chinchilla lanigera | reverse complement strand
TTTTTTAGTTTTTTTTCTTTTTTCTGGTACTGGGAATCGAACTCACTACCTCGCATTTGCCAGGCAGGCGCTGTGTCGCTGAGCTAAATCCCCAGCCCACCATCGAGTCTTCTCAGGGACCCCTACTGGAAGGCATCTCACACCTGTCTGAAGTAGTTCACCACACCGCACTCTGCATGAATGCACACTTGTGGGATCCTGTCCTTCTCTCTTGTCGCCCATGATGTGAAGCCCAGGAGGGGATTAATTAGGAATGTCTAGTAAATAGAACCAACAACTGTGATTTTAAGCATGCTGCATTCTCCTGATTAAATGCTACAGGGAAATCATGTGCAAGTCATGTTTGTCCTGCTCTCCATGGAAAACACTAGAGGGGCGGTCACAGCTGATTGGCTTCTTCAAATGCAGCCTTGTTTGAAACCAAAGGTGAGGCGTGTTCCCTTCTAGAAGTAGGACTGCATTTGTCCTCTGTAAGCTGGTCACACCGCACTCTTTTCAGACCACTTAACACACTCTAATCACTGCCATCTTTATGTACTAGTGGGTGTGAGGCAAGAACTTTAACACAACTCTCTTGTTTTCCACGGTCCATCTCTGAGAGTGAATGTTAATAATGACCAGAATGGCTGTGGAATGCCCAAAGTCTGTGTCACTGCTTCACTCTATGTGCTTTTCAGGGAGAAACAAACAGCTGCAGAGCCAGTACAAATTGGGCTCCTTTTGTGCAGTCTAATTTTCTAATTTGTTTCACTAAACTCAACGCACATTTTGTTTCCTGCTGAATTACTATGCTACTTTGGTTTGGGAAAGCCTGGCATTTCTTACCTTAAACTGCAGTCCTGTGTGTACGTAAGTGTATGAACAGCTTCATTGGTTTCTTTCTCAACAAGACATTGAACTCATATATAAATAGCAACTATATATATATGGAGTGATAAACCATCAGGAGAAAAGAGAAATGCTTATTGCAGTTAAAAGAGTAAATAATTCGTGGTCAAGGAAGATTGTGAAAATACGGAATTACCAATATGAGTTAGGCCTCACTCAATAAGGATGGATTCCTGGCCAATGAGAACAGCAGCTTGCTTTAAATAAGTTGTTTCTGCACATTTTGGCAGAATACTAGCATGTGGGACACATGACACCTCTTATGATCTGTTTCATCCATAAGGAACGAATGGCCTGCAATTGCTCAGCTTAAAGTTACAAATAAGCAAATCATTGTACAAAGTACAAAATCATTGGCCCTAAGTATTTATGTATAGCGGGAAATTAGCAGCAATTATCATGACAGGAATTTATGAATATTCAAATAGCCACAACTGTTGGTTTACTCGCTCTCTGCCTGTCCAGATAGGTTTGTATGACAGTGTTCAAAAGAGAGGAGGGGTGAGTTAGCTACTACCATCACTGGGAAAAAGGTATTTTTTTTCTATAAAAGACACTGAATTTAAATTTTTAAAAACTATATCTATTATACTCCATGAAACTAGAGCTGAAGCCCTAGCAGATGAAATGTGAATGTTGATTCTCTATTAAACACTCAGAGGAATGAAATGATTTGTCAAATCCACAAGCAACTATGTTGCTTTTGAGTTTAGGGCACAGTAAATTTGGCCAAATTACTGTAATTCTAAATATCTACATACAAGACTCTTTTGAGAAGCTGAAACTGCCAGAAGAGATAAGAGCCCACCAATTTTTCCCTCACCTTTTTTGGCTTCCACGCCAGAGCCTAGGGCAGCTGTGGTTGTTGGTCTGAGCTCAGAGCTGCTCTGAGGAGTCACGTTTGCTTTGGCTGTGTTGGCCTTTCCTTTCTTGTCATTCTTGGAAGTGTCACTGGGGACATCAGCTATGTCACTCTGGAACAGAAATATTCATAGTGCCCCTAATGAGTTTCACTGAAGGCCAAACATGTTGTACCTCTGTATCTCACCACGTCTGGTGTGAACCCCTTATGTTCTCCCAGTCCCCCTTCTAGACTTTTACTTTCTTAAAAAGTTCATGTAGCTGCCTTAGAATGTAGGCAAATGATCAAGCCAAGAAAGAGAACGTTGTTCCATCTCTTTTTCTAGCTCCTGGAAAGACTGCTGCTTATACTCCAAACTGAGGAGTTTGATAAAGGGAACATTTACAAGCAAAGAAACCAAGTAGGCAAGTGTGCACTGGAATGGGGGAAGGTTTAACACAAAGGCAAAAAAGGTAGTCTGTCATAAATACCACTTTAATCAATTTGCTGAACTATACTAATCATTATTTCAGCAACATGCAAAAGCATCTTATATTTTCAAATTTCCCAAAGCATCACTGCTATGTTCTATTTCATTTGTAGTAAGACTGGGATTCCCAGGCATGTTAAGCCAATAGTGATTCAGTGATGTTCTGATGGTGACCACATTTTATTAAATATGCTATATTCTTTTAGACCCTTGAAATTTTTGTTGAATTGAAAACTTTCTTTAAACTTGCAACACTTATTGCTTTATTTATTTATTTATGTATTTATTTATTTATTTATTTGGGTAGGGAATCAAACTCAGGACCTTGCACTTGCCAGGCCACTGAGCTACATCCCTGGCCCTATTTTGTTTTTTGAACTGCTGTTGGATAAGCATATTTTCCAAAATCAGCTATCCTTCATTTTTACCTACCGTTTCAATGCCCATAGCTCTCATTTGGTCTGCTCTCTTTTCAGTAATTGAAAGAAATTTCTTTGGGTCTGATAAAGCATCCACAATATCTGTGGGGAAAAATCAAGGGATTGTTAATTCTATTTTAATGAGAATACCAAGAAAATTAAGCTAATAAATTCTTCACAGTCCTGCACAACTGTCATGCTTTCTGTTAAATATCTTCTCCTAGGACATAAGCTCTGGCTCGGAAAGTACCATTAGTTACAGAAAGCAGACAATGAGGAAAAGTGAGGGTCAAAGATCAGGTGATTTTCTTTTTTCCCCTTTGATTGGCATGTGGGATAGCAAACAGGTGGAAGACCCTTCCTGAACGTGAGAGATTCCATCCAATAGAGCAGGGGCACAGAGGGAATAAACAAGAAAGAAGGAGGAAGCCTGAGAGCACATGCTTTCTTTGCTTCCTGGTGCCACAAGGTGAGCAGCTTTCCTCCACTATTGTGTTCTGCCATGGTGTTTCTAGCCCACCACAGGCCTAGAAGCAATGGAACCAAGTGACCATGGACTGAACCTGTGAAACTGTGAGCCAAAATAAATCTTGCCTCCCTTACATTGATTTTCTCAGGTATTTCATCACAACAACACGGAACTAACATGCTAGTATTCAAATGCATAAAGTAGAAAACTAAAATCCCCTTTTCTATAATTCTATACCTTAAAGGTAACTATTTATTCATTTCATCTATCCTTTCAGATACTGTTAAAACTCCAAGTGAGTTCTTAGTTTTCTGCACTTCTTTTACTTCACATATCTTGGAAACACTTCCATATTGGCAATATAAGTCAACTACATTAATTGCAAGAGCTGCTTAACTATTCCATTTTCTGAATGGCAGTGATTTCTTTATTCAGTCATTACTGATGACAGTTGGAGTCCTTCCAGTTCTTTAGTGTTAAAATATTTTTGTGGTGAATGTCCAGGACCATTTCATAGCATACCTTTTCATATGTTCATGGGATAAACTCCTAGAAGTTAGAATGATGGGTAGGAGTATTTCTCCCATGGTAGCTATTCCTAAATTATCCCCCAGGGATGCTGCAACAATTTATTCTCCTGCAGCACATATGAAAGTCGGCTTCTGGTCATTACTGGTAACCTCTAAGACCATTTTATCTCTTGATAATGGATATGGACAAAGGATTTTTTACACTTTGTTCAGAAAAAAAACTGTTTTTTGAGTTAGTAGTCTGAGACTTGTCTATTTTAACTCATAGCTATGAAAATTTTCAACTGTACGCTAAAGTAAAGATAATACTAAAATATTCTCTCACATATTGATGATGGAGACCTAACAATTATGAAGTCTGCTTACCACATTTTTTAATCTATTCTTTCTTTATCTTCTTTGTTGAAATATTTTCAGGAGAAAATTCCATGCATTGTCTTACTTCAGTCTTAATTATCTCTCTATGCATACCTAAAGAAGGTCACCTTGTTTTAGAATTGACCATACCGATAGTGGATCCAACAAAATGGGCAATAAATCCTTACTATGACATAATGCATAGCCCATCTTAATATTTTCCCTACTTATACCATAGTTACTTTATTTGAATCAAGATATGATGTCCATT
>NW_004955415.1:19380653-19425144 GCF_000276665.1 Chinchilla lanigera | reverse complement strand
TTTTTTTTGGTTTTTCTCCGGTACCGGGAACCGAACTCACGACCTTGTGCTTGCCAGGCAGGCACTTTTGCCGCTGAGCTAAATCCCCAGCCCCACAAAAGATTATTTCTTTGTCACTTTATTTCCAGAAAATTAACAGTTCAGTTGCATCATACAGCAAATTAACATGCCCACGGGGCATTCCTAACAAAGTTTATTTTAATATAGTTATTGAAGAATGATTTATTTTAAAAAATGAGTACTTGGAAAGTAAGCCAGAATTAAGAGGGTGTACTGGATTGAATATTGCTCTGACTCCAAATTCTTGCTTGCCCAGAACTTCATAATGTGACCTTCTGTAAAAATATAGTTTTTGTATAGGTTTCACTTAAGATTTAAAATAAGACCACTCTGGATTACTGTGGGCCCTAAATCTAGTGAATAGTGTCTTCATAAGAAGAGAAGAATCACAGAGACAAAGTGAAGGTCATTGACAATGAAGGCAAAGAGTGGAGCGATGCAGCTACAACCCAAGGACTGTTGGATGCCACTGAGAGCTAGGAAGAGGCAAGGAAGGATGTTCTCTAAGAGCCCCTCACAGTGAGCACAGTCTGGGGAACCCTCGGTTTTAGACTTTTGGCTTCTCAAACTGTGTAGAGTAAAGAGCTGTTGTTTCAAGTCAGCCAATGTGTGGTAACTTGATACAGTACCCCTAAGATACAGGGGATACAGTCAGGCAATTATAAACTTGATTACTGATAATGACCAAGAAAACAACGTTATTGCTTATACTCTTCTGTATACATCTTTCATACAAAGTCACATACTTAGGCACAAGATAAGCTCTGTCTCTGTGAACAGGGAAGGGCCGACCAGCCATTGGAGATTGTCCTAGGTCTTGTCATGGTTGGATTCTGGGGGGAAGCAGACCTAGAAGCTTAGTAATACTCTCCCTGGTTACTGCAGGGAGATGATTTTACATAACTACAACCTAGTTGACTCCACATTTTGCTTAACACCCCACAGTCAAGCTGACTGAGATCTTCTTGTCAGCCATCTGCTGCTGGATTATGTACTGGTTGCCTAAATTACACAGCAGAATCAGATGCTGAAGATTTATCCATTTGTTGGATAAATATCATTATTGAATGTATGCCAAATCATCTGTACCAACCATTTTAGGAAGTATGGAGGCCGATGCTACCAGATTCTGAAATCCTGCCTGATTTGAGTCTTATTTTAGATGTCTTATTTGGGATGTCTTATTTGCAGTTCTATATTGCCTTTAAAAAAGATTACATTATAAAATACAGCACAATAGTCATGCAGTAATGATGTTCTTGACAAAATTACAACAAAAACATTCAAAGTGTAGATAAAGTTTGTGCATATTAGCTCAGAGGAGACAAAAGGGAGATTGTAAAAGAATCAAAGTCCCTGGACAAAAATAAAGTTACCAGGTTATTTAAATTAGATGCTTCTTTCCTGGCAATTACAAATAAATACTTCTAGGATTTCTAATTTTGTCACATGGTGGCAGACACTCATGCTGCAACTGAAATTATAGGTCAAAGCAGGAGGACAGAAATTGAATACACACAGTCTGAGAAGCCCATCACATTTTTCAGAGAAGGGCAAAGGCTCAGTGTTAGGGAGTCCAAGTGTATCTTAGACTCTTGCATCATTTTCTCTTCGCATCTTACTTTCTCCTCTAACCAATGGCATATACATCTGAGACGCAGAGACAGACAGACAGATAGATAGATAGGTAGATAAGTAGAGTCTATAAATTTGAAACGAAAGTTGGTTTTTAATAACCACATTTAAAATCACATGTAGGGGCTGGGGATTTAGCTCAGTGGCAAAAGCGCCTGCCTGGAAAGCGCAAGGTCGTGAGTTCGGTTCCTGGTACCGGAGAAAAACCAAAAAAAAATAAAAAATAAAATAAAATAAAATCACATGTAACTAGGGAATTAAAAGCTATACCTCAACTATCTAACACCTATATACTTGTGTAATTCTATTTGCAAATGTTATTTATTTTTTCCTTGCCTTAACACAGAAAAATGATTTGAGGAAGTGGTTAAATACATCTTTCGTACTCTTGGCTAACATTTTGCATATTTAAGTAAATCTGGCATCTTTATCTGTGCCAAGCTGCCACTGAAGTGGGCCTCGTTCCTTTCCTGGGGGAAGGTTGTGGCTGAGTGTGTCCCATTCAGCTCAGTGTACCTCAGGACAAACCACTGCACCGGGAACTAATTTTCAGTGCAGATCAGCATTCCTCGGGCAGGTGACTAGACCTAGAGACACCGTGCATCTAATAGGGGAAGAGGTGCACACACCAACTCCTGACTCTGAGGAACCGAGGTGCGCCGAAACATCCTGGATGCCTGGAGGCCACAGCAGGAGCACTGCAACCTTCCTTTTTAAGATGAAACCTGTTTGTGCATCTTATTTGCTTTTTTTCATTTAAATTTAACCAAAGCTTTACTTAGCCATATTTTTTTTTTAAACATAGTGTCTATTTCAGAGTTGAGTGCCATTTCTACAAAGCTCTCTCTTAGTGAGGACTCCACGTATACATTTTCCCCTCCCTCCATCCTGCCCATCCTTCCTGATTTATGTGGAACTGAAAGCATCAATTTAGTTGTCCCTAAGAACTAAAGAGAAGACAGCAGTTCTTTAGTGCAGACATCCGGTTACTGACTGACTTTTCAGAAGAATTCAATTTGTGGTCTACCCACTACTTTTTGAAGCATTTGAGTCCTTAACACAAATCAGGGCACCTAACCTCCCTCTCCTCAGCCCTCTGAAATTGTGCCTGAGCCAGATTCTGTCAGCTTCCCCACTCTTTTATTTCTATTATCAACATACAGAGGCAGAAAAAAAAAAAACCATGTTCCCCTATTGATTATAAAATTGTGCAAATAAAGATCAACTATGACTTTGGATTAGTTCTTTCAGTTTCTACAAGAGAGGAAGGATTTCTCAAGCTGAATTACTTAGAAGCCTAGGCTGCACAACTGCTGCTCAGGGCAGCAGGATCTGGCTTTGAAGAGATGGGAAAGATCTGAGCTCTCTCCCTTCTCTGTGGCATTCACAGGGCATATCAAAGCACTGCATGATTAGAAGCCTGTTTCAATTTGTTTAATTGAACAACTTCCACTCTATTTTAGCATTCCCCATCCTGCATCTTTCCACTACAGAGCCTTTCTTCCTGGAGCACTTGCTAATATCCATAGTTTTTTTTTAACAAGCCATAAAAATGAGTACCTCATGCATGAGGCCCCAAGTTCAACCTTGATACACCCCAAGATATCACTGCTAGTATGCAAACTGGTTTTCCAACAACTACTCAATAAAAAGAACACAAAACTTTAGTATCCACACAGTAGAGGACAAAATATAACAACTTAAAATTGCCTCAGGAAGTTCTGAGATGCTCTGTCAAGGAACGGCACCTGCATTATTATGGATGTTCTTCCTCTAGAAACATCCGATGTAACAAACATCAGCTATCTTTGGAAGGCAACCCTGTGAAGGTCTGGGCAGAGTGAATGAGAAATACTTCCTTTACCTGTTAGACATGTCTTTAATTATAAGGAAGGCAGAAAGGGAAAATGAGAAAATAAACAAATGGGCACTTCATCTGCACTTAGGCAAAACAGTCTGGTTGCAGGAGAAGAGGCAAAGTCTATACAGCTGCAGAACTAATGAGGAGCACTGCCTGAGGAGCAGAGCACCTCAGGACCCTCAGCTCTGAGTGACGATGGAATACAATGCTGACGCTCCATAGCCTGGAAGCCTCTCTTCCCTACTGCAGCTCCCTGATAAAAAAAGAAACACAATTGGTAAAACCCAGTCAAAGCACCGTTGGATGGGAACAGAGAAATACTGGTAAGTGTTTAATTGTTATTAGCCTGGAACTTTTGCCTATCCCTCCTCAGCGGTGCTAACGGTGACAATGCTGCGCAAGGCAAATACCTCTGCCGGTAGCATGCACACCCACAAAGCAGAAAAGAGAGCTCCAGTCCCAGTGGATTTGACAAAAGAGGACTGGACCTTAGCTCCAAATCAGTATCCTTCTTTTGTGTATGAGTGTGGAAATAAAAGACATAGCTGTTTTTCCTTATGTTTCATAGCAAAGTAAAGTTGAAAGAATTAATTCAAGGCTCCTCGACTCGTTCTGAGCCATCCCTCTCCTAAATGTTACCAGTTTTTAACATCAAAATCTAGTTTCTGATCATGAAGAGACCTCACTGCTGTTCCTTAGCCCAGAGACATTTTACAACTGAGCTGCTTAAAAACAAAACTCTATGAAAGTTCAGAAGCGGGGCTGGGGATTTAGCTCAGCGGCAAAAAGCGCCTGCCTGGCAAGCGCAAAGTCGTGAGTTCGGTTCCCGGTTCCAGAGAAAAAAAAAAAAAAAAAAAAAAAAAAAAAAAAAAGAAAGTTCAGAAGCACATGCTAGCCATCGGCTGTGGTTACAATGTGGTTTCTCTCCATAAAGACTCACGTTTACATTTAGTTGCCAGTGTAATGGGAATAAGAGGTAGTGGGTTCTTTAAGAGGTGTTTGGGAGTGGGTGTAGGGGGAGGAATAATGTAGCTCCTGCAAGAATGGGTTGGTTATCTTGAGAATAGGTTATTATGAACTGTCCTGCCCCTGTTTTCCCCTCTTCTATGCTCTCACTGGCCGTTCTACTGCTCTTCCACCCATGGACAAGAATGAGGACCTCTCCAGAAGCTGGGCAGATGAAGTTGCTCTGTCTTAGCCTGCCAGTCTCCAGAACTGTGAACTATAGTACCTCTTTTCTTTGTAAATGACCCAGTCTCAGGCAGTCTCTTACAGCCACAAAAATAAACAGACATCATATTTGGTGTTATATCTTTGTGCGTTTCAGGAATTATGCTGTAATGAAAACCATAAGCAGTGCATTAAAATCCTCACCTATGTCTTGGGTGGGCAAGGAGGGAAAATGAGTACCTTGTGGGACTGAAAGAGGGACAGATTGGAAAACTCCACTCAAGACCTACCTATGTTGAAAGGGAGTTTGGGCAGGCGGAGTTCAAAGTCTCCAAAGCACACCAGATGCAGGAGGGCAGAATTAATTGTGATCAATAGCAAATGGGGCAAAGTTTCTTATCAGTGGGGAGTCACTTCCTTATGGTGACCCCATAAAATAGAACCTCAATAAATAGATGGCCAGAAGCTCTGTAAATTCTGCTCCTTTCCTAAGGAGCTGTCCTAATGTTTCAAACCTTTAAGAACACTTTTCTTGTTTCTATAAAATTATGCCACCCTCTGGACATTACTGAGATTTAACATGCATTTAGTCATGTAGAATGTAGAGTGCTGTGCTTAAGGTAAACGCCACATAACAGTACCAGGGCATTAGAATTCTGAAACTTTGCAAGCATGGGATTAAGAAACTGTCCTAGGATGATAAATCGCTTGTGGAACAGTCATTTATTGTTGCAACTGACAAAAGCTAAAGGATAAATTAAGGTGAAGAAACTACAATCAGCAGATTTTTCTTTAGCTCACTAAAACAGATAAAAATGAAAAAACTGAATGGGGCACTGCTGTGGCCAACATTGTTCCAAGAACTTGTGTCCCACCTTTGCTTGTGTGATGGAGACTACAGTTGTCCCCGGGCTGCAACAAGAACACAAAGATATAAAGTGTATTGCACAGAGTCCATGGCCACAGCAGCCTCAACAAAATAACATGCTATCAGCCAAGAGAAATAGTCTTCGGATCCCCGCCCACTACATGTATAGAACTTTGTTGGGTGGGACGCTGATATCTATTTCAGACCACTCTGGAAATTATGAAAGAGAGAAAGAGGGAGGGAGGGAGGGAGGAAGGGAGGAAGAGACAGAGAGGGAGAGAGAGAGAGGGAGAGGGAGACAGAGACAGAGAGACAGAGACATGAACAGAGAGAGGCGAGAGAGAGCGAGAGGAACAGAGAGAGAGGGTGGAGAGAGAGGGAGAGAGAGAGGAGGAAGAAAGAGGGAATTTTTTGAGTAAATTAAAATTTGCTTTAAACAATTAAAGAAAAATAGGTATTAAAAAGAATAATCAAAAACCACAGAGTACTAGAGAGGGATTTTTAGGAAAAGGAGTAGAAATAACCAAAATACATAAAAATACATTTGATCTGACTTGTAATTATGTAAGCTGAGATGAGGAGATGTACATTTGCCACCATTACTGGTAAAAATTAAGAACTTTTTTGTCACTCAAAATTGGCTATGGAGAATGGGAATGGGCAGCTTTATACAGGATGCATAGGAGTACATATTGATCCAATTCAGAAGGCTGGAAAGAGATAACGGCATGGCCATATAATGGAATAACGTTTACTATTTCTAATCTGAAATCCAAATGCTCTGAAATTCAAAACTTTCTAAGCACCAACATGATGCTCCACAAGGTTTGGAAGGAGCATTTTGGATTTCAGGTTTTTGGATTAGAGGCAGAATATCTCTCCAAGTCCAAGATACTCTGGTTAATCACTCCTGCATTCCTAATGCACCAGGGCTTTCCTACCTTTTGGACACACCATATAATGGGTCACATTTACGTAGATCCATACGCTGGTTCATTTTTATACATATGTTTACTTAACTGGAAAAATTTTGAGTTTAAGTGTACTGGACTTTTTAAACTTCACATTTCTTACTCAGGTCATTCAGAGAGTAGGTACTAAAGAAGAAGTACACATCTTTCCCTTTGAGAAGAATACTTTTTAAATGAAACACCTCAATGAAATACCACTTTTACTTATTAGTTTAAATGTTTTTTTACAAAGCTCTGTAATATACTGACATTTGACAATCTAAAGCTATATCTCTATCTATCTCTATCTATCTATCTCTATCTATCTCTCTGTGTGTGTGTAACAAACCTACCTCAAGGAATTAATCTTCAGGAAATGTTCACAAATATTTCCAAAATTTTACATTTAGGATTCTCAGGTACAGAATTATTTATAAGAAATAAGAATGGAAATGATTTCAGGGCTTGTCAGTAACTAAATAAAAGCAAGCCTAAAGTGGAGTTAAACGCAGCTGATAAAAAAATAAAAATATTTCATGACACAAGAAAATAGTCTCCATTAAGGGGAAGAAATTAGGGCTCCATATGATTCAGATTCAATTTTATTAGAAGCAAAATAGAAAAAAATGGAAATGAAAGCAAGTAGTTTACTGTGGGCAGTGGACTTAGCGGTGACTCCTATTCTTTGTGCTGTCAGAAGTTCTCTTTGATATATACAGCTGCCTTATTTTTTATGAAATAAACATGCATGTTTGTAAAATGAAGTACTGGATACACATTATCTTTCTTTAGACAAATAAAAATGTGATGATGTATACTGACAACTTTCTTTTTTCTTTTTCCTTAGAAAATGTTGGAGTGGAACAGTGCGGTTTCATTTTGAACTTGTTCCTGCAGGATCAACAAAGAACATCAATATACCAGGGAATATGGACCCTACAGAGTTGCTACTTCACTGATGCAGTACCTAAACACTTAGGTATGAAGTGGGAGGTGAGCTTACTTCATGAAATAGGAACAAATAAATCAAGAAGCTGTGAAGATGATCAGAAATCTAGGAAAAGGTAGTTCTTGTATTCTTTTGGTACCTTCAGGTAAGACCCTTAAATCTTCTAACATCACCCCTCAGTTTCTTTCCAAATAGAAGAGATGACCTTAGAATTCTGAATCAACAGTGTCTGATGTCAAATCTGAGGGTAAGATATCAAATGCAGGATCACATCAGCGGTGACAGTGTGGAAACCCAACTACTTCTGACAAGAAGGAAGCAGCCACGACATGTTAGGGAATAATCTTCGTAGGACTATTATGAAAGAGATGAACTGGGACCAGTATTTAAATATTCACACTGGCAATGGCAAATCATAAATGGAACTATTTCTTCTGCACAGATCTATATATGCCCACTTCCATTCTGAACAATTTCACATTTTTAGACTTTATGTAAAGTGCCTGGCAGAAAGCAAGAACCTAACAAACTATTTTTTCCTCTTTTCTAATCAAATGGCTCATTTCCCAGGAAGGGATTACTTTCATTTGAAACTTAACTCATGCAGAAGCAAAACTTAAAAAGAATTTCCAGTATGGGCTTATGCAGCTCTTTGTAAAGTGCATTTATCACAAGTCCCCTGCTCTCTAAGCTCAGATATGTGGGAGATGATTCTATTCATCCGTGGATGCCTCTGGCCCACTGCTGTGGGGTCTCTGGGGTTTGCCAAGGGCTGGGCTGCTGCTCTGAAACATACAAGGCCTCCTGTCCTCCTTTCTCTTTCTCTGATCCATTTACCCTATCCACAGCACCCACTCCTACATTCTTTAATGAGTTCTCTATCTGTCACTGTATGCTATAACTTTTAATGTGCTTCTACTTTTTGAAAAACAAAGGGGAAGGAGGAGAATGTATGATTATACATTGTGGCACTGAAAAACCCACAGGGATTAGTTTATTTTTTGAACCTGCAATTAGGTTGTTAAAGTGATGATTAGTTTCAGAAAAGCTACCCTCAGAGAAGCATGCATTACTAAAATCCAACAGCCACAGAGCACCATATTCCCTTCACAAAATAGTTCTGGTGTAGTACAGACAGTGTTCTGACCTCTGAAGACATAGACCCAAGCACACACATAGTCTTCAGTCTTGCTATGTTGTACACTGTAAGGGTGAACACTTGTCCAGAATGCTAAGAGAGGGGAAATACCATGATCTTTAACTTGCAGGAGAGGCAATGAAGGAACAGCATGTTCCCAAGACCACCAGCCAGCAATGGAGAGTTAGGATTTAAGCCCTTGACTAAATGGAGAGTTAGGACTTAAACCCTTGGCTAATAGTCACTCTGTCATACTGTTTCCTCAGGGTTCAACAAACTGAGAATTTTGAGCACTTCTCTTTTAACATTCTTGGCTTATTGGAGTCTATGAAAAGTTAATTGATTTGAGTGTAAGCAAAATTCTAATATGTAGTCTAGTTTGGGTTCTTCTCAATGATTACCTTGGCAAAGTCAAAGTGGACTGATGATTGGGAATTTTTAAAGAAAATGAACTTCTTTGAGGATTTGGGACAAAATACAGGTATGTTGGTAATTGAGTTTAATTTAAATATTTTGGTGATACTAGTTGAAAAAACATGGTTTGATATTATTTTTCTCACTTTGATTAGAGGTATAAATATATCTTTCATAAAAATGTACTTATAAAACTTCATAAATAACACAGAATTACATTTTAAAATAAGAACAGACATTAAAGCTAAACTAGCCTTGCTCTTTCATTTCTACCTCTGAGTTCTGAGGTAATTTATGCTTAATTTCTTCAAGATTATAAGCCTTTATAAGCATAGGTTTACAACATAAGGAAGAATAAACATCATTATTATTACTTGTAAAGCACAGACAGAATGTTTTAGAACCTCATCTATATCATATTCTGCACCAAAATGTCTATCTTACCTCCAAATCCGTCAGGCACATATGTTTTAAGAACAATATTGCAGAAAATTGTTGGCAGTGACAAAGGTTTATTTCCCTCATTTCGAAGGGAAATATGTCGGTACCCTGCTTGGAGGCCATCCAGGGGAAGGATCCTCTGGCCAATCAGCTTATTGTTATCATCATACACTGCTATTCTTAAAACAGCCAGGTCAGGCAGGATCACCTGCAAAAAAGGAATGAGACTTTACACTGGTTTCTGTAATGCTGTTTCCAAGAACCAGTACTCTAGGAACCTGGACCAAGTCCATGCTATTCTTAAGAACCTCTTATGGTAAAAACAAATCACAATCTATTTGGATTCCTATAGTGCACTGTGCAAACTACAGTGCACAAGATGTTGAGAAAGACAATCAGAACAGGTTTCATTTCATCAGAAATGTTACATGGAATGACTGTTAAAGACCCTTGTTATCTTTCCCCATTTCCACCCAAGCTATGGATGAGAAAAAGAAGACCCTGAGAAAAAGAGTGATTTTCTTAAACTCAGAGATTGTCAGTGACAGAATAGCACCTGGGACTCAGGGTCCTTGACTTCTAAACCTATGCTCTGTTTGCTATCTGCCCTGCTTCTGACATCTGGCTATACCTGTTTTTAATAATAGAGAAAGTGTGTTTGAATAAATGTTTCATGTGTAAAAGAAAACTGATAAATAAGTTTGGATTTTTCTTGCTTCTTGTGCTTCTCAGTTCCTGACACATTTTGGAGTATTAAACAGAAGAAGATATTAAATACAAAGGGCATTGGAAACATGATTTGATTCCATGAAACACTGATATATTTTAAAATATTAATATACATTAGCAGACTTCCTCTCCTGCCATGCCTTAATTGAATAAACGGACATAATATTTGAGTGCAGATGGCAAAATACTTATTCAAAGTAGGAACATGACAGAAGAAAATCCAGTGTGTTTAATCAGGAATGAATTTTTATTGGCTAAGAGCAACCAGGATATTGCAACCAAACTGAGTACTGTGTCTAAGGCTAGACCAAGCTTTTTGCTTATTTGCATCTGGAAGGACTAATTTAACTCCAACCTCACAAAGATGTAAAGGACTCTAGTTAAAATCCAGCCACCTTCCCTCACTCCTCTTCCTTATGTGGCCAATGGACAGTTTGGGCTTTGTCACTCTTGACTGGTGATTTAGTGCAGAAAACAAACACAGCCACAACAAAGAAGACATGCCTGAAGTAATCAATATGAGTAAAAGGTTATTTTCAACAATTGTGAAAGAACCAGAATTGGTATCTTGTTTCTGGAGCAGGAACTATTACACACACACACACACACACACTAAACAAGTTTGATATTTCCTTATTCACCAAAAATAAAGAATGCTTGAATTAATATTTTGAATATCCTTCTGAACTGCAACATTCTGAAATGTCTATAGGGATTATTCACACTATCAAAGGATGCTATACCATGCTATGGGTCCAGGTACAACAAATTAGGAAAACCAGGGCAAAAAAAGACACAAATCATGATTAACTTACACTGCATCCTGACAGGGGTAGAGAGCATCATAATGGGCACTGCATGGATCAAGGTATTTATGGACCTAAATTTTAAAATGGCCTGCTTTATTCAACCTACATCGATCTTCCTGAATTTGCTTTCTGTAAGTTAGCCATACTATTCCGAAACGGCTAATCCCTGTTTTGTTATGAAACAAATAAATTCTCTGCATTGCACAACACATACATGGAGCAGAACGACTTAGTATATCTGGGTCTAATGAAGAAGAAAAAATAATTTTGGTCAAGACAACAGAACAGGTAAGAGAGAGAAATGGACATTCATTGGGACAGCACCGGCAGTGTGTGGCCTTTTCGAAGTATCTTCAATTGACAACAGAAACAAAAGGGAAAAATGATTAAAGGTGAACATTGGAGGGAATGACTGTGCTTGTTCTTAGGACCAGCAGCCACTACTGGCAGAACAAAGAAAGGCAAAGAAACTGTACATGAAGAATAAAACCTGTGAGTAGCAACAGGTGACATACTTTCCAAAGGGGCACAACTGAGTCAGCTGACCCATGCGATGACATTTACTGACCTCAGCTCTGGTGCAGTAGATTTGTTGACCTCTTGGTTAAAGAACCAGTGCAATCTGCCCATTAGTTCCAGGGCAGAGAAGAACTTTTCAAAGTATGACAGTGTCTATGGAGGGGGTGGGATGCATACTAAGTAGCAGCTGCAATCCTACAGCCTAGTTAGTGCCACCAGGGAGATGGGCACCTCCAGGGAGAGATGGAGTCAGAACAGGGCCAAACAAGGCTAAAAAATTATATGATAGGGACAGAGTTTGTCCATTGGAAGAAATGGATAAAAAGACATTGGTTAAATGTCCTACATTATGTCCTATATCATGTCATGTCTATGTACCAAGTTAGAGTGGGTTCGGCAGGGCCTACCTTCCGAAACACGAATGATTCTTCATTATAAACTGGATTCAGCCCGTTGTTCATGACCATGCGAGTTCGGAATTCCTTGCGTATGGTGTCGGTTGGCAATCCATACATATCTACTTCTACATATGTGCCAATTTTCTTATCTGATAAGAATTGGCCTGATATGACCTGCAGTAACACAGACAAGGAATGGGGCAGATGTGAACTCTGTGTAAGTATCATTGGCAGAGGATAATGAGGAAGTAAGGAAAAGTATTCAAGAAATAACTATAAATAAAATTTGGTTCCTCTCATGGGAGGAATTTCAATTATCAGTGAAAATCCTATATTTCTTATTTAGCAAACCGGTACATTACTGGGCAACTACTATATGTAGCGACAAAAGTAGTTCTAGTCAGAAGTTCTACGTGCTAAAGCTGAAAGAATCAAGCAAAGATGTGAGTCATAGTAATATAGAGTATCCATAGTGTCCTCATCTCACATAAGTGTCCATACCTATAGCATGAAGTGATGCATTGAGATCCCCTATAATACCTGTATAGTTGTGAAATTCTATCATGCTGTACTTATTACTGAATTCTAAAAGGGACACAGACAGAAAAGCTGAACTTGCCTGCTTTTTTTTTTTTTTGCTGATATTGAAATTAGTCAGCTGATGGTATTGTTTATAAAGACCAGTGTTAAATTCTATCTACTATAAAAGCTATGGAGTGACTCTTTTTCACTTATTTTCCAAGTGATTATAGCTATTAGTGTCTTTTTTTTACAACACTTAATAGTTAATAATTTTTGAAACAGCTTTTCTGAGGTAAAATTGAGTACTATAAACTGTACATATTTAAACTATACATTTGAATCAGTCTTGATGTATGACCACATCTATGAGACTACCACATCACTGCCATTAAGGTGATAAGCATTTCCATAACCTCTAAGGGTTTCTTCAGACCCATTTATAATCCATCTCTGCCCACAGGCAACCACTGACTTACTATACTGTAGTTCTTACTTTCCAGAATTTTATATACAGCAATCATATAGTACATACTTTTTGATAGGGTATTTCCAAAATCCTTCCTTATTTTTCCTGTGGAAACAATGTCTCAGAAAAAAAGAGGGAGTTTTAAGTCAGATCTGAGAGCAACAGATAGCTCTTGCAACTTGACATTAAACATTTGAGCAGTAGTGCCTTCCTGGAATCATCTGCATACATGTTTGCACAGTCTGCGATGAGCAGGGGCCTCACCTGCACTGAACAGGTAGCTGCAATGACTCCGTCGACTGGGGTCTCTGAGAAGGGATCAAATGTTCTGTCTGGCCGCCTCATGAAGTCTGGTTTGAGAAGGTACCTGATAGGACAGAAGCACAGAAGGAGCTTTATAAAGACTCAAACACACACTCCCTGAATACGACCTTTTCCCCATCTGTAATTCAGCAGCTAGAGTTTCTAGTAGAGGGTCAGAAGCATCCAAGAGAGAGACCTTTCCCTATTGGACAATCCCAAAAAGCAATTACATCAGCTACACCTGCCTCTGAGGGTGTGCTGTGTTCAAAGACAAGAACAACACAAGGGGGAACTTTGACCAAAATGTTCCTCAGGCTCCTGAGTCCTTTCTGGCTTAGCCAATCTTGGGCTTCCTTCTCTGCCCTGGCAGAATCCAGTTGGAGCAAGAATCTTGCAAAGTCCACTAGCTCACGTGTACTTGGCCTTTTCCTTCCAAGGGACATCATTTTTACTTCTTTCAAATCACACAGCAGAAGAGACCACTGTACATGTTCTAGATACACACATGGTGGGTTACTGAGGTCACAGGGCTGTCGCTTGTGTGTGTGGCCAAACTTGCAGAGAACCATCTGTCTGATAGCAAAGGTATAGAGTGTACATTTTAAAGAGCCGTTCCTAGCTCACAACTGCTGATAAATTATATTTTGATTGGTAGTTTGGGGTGATAAAAACTAAGGTGACCGACTAGGTGAGTGACCATCAAAACCCTCCTGGCAGAGTACAGTAATCTTTATAGTATTCTTCTGGGTGAGTCCAGAGGTCTTGGGCTGTGGTCTGGGATTATTTACTTATATGCTGCTTGGGGAAAAGGCATGAGAAAAATGGCCATGGAGGATTTTTTTTATCTTTATAGAATTTTCACTTCATATTTTCCTTTAACTTCTCAGCATTTCAGTAAATGGATATTTCTTATTTCACTTCTAGGCTCACAGGTTTTAAACAGAGCTATTTAAGTATAGGAGAACAAGTCATAGCATTATTTATTGAAAATGGCTATTTACAAGCAAAAGCAAAGAATCAAGACAAAAGTTTATTCCCAGCTGAATCAAATTAAATTCAATGTGACATTTATAATTTCATTTACATGAAGCTAACTTCATTTCTATATTTGGTTCCAGTAAGGTAGACATATTTAATATCTGCATCTTCAGTTAATGTCCAAATGAACAGGGGCCATTACCTGCTGCAGATATGAAAACCTCCACTCCTAAATAAAGACAGAATTAAAGTACAGCACATATATGGTGAACTGCTAATGTGTCGTCAAAAGATAAAAAATCTGTTTAGGTAAAAAGGGGCAGATGAAGAATGTGTATTTGCAAATATAATTTATCTAAGGGTTTTATTTATTTCTACCCTACCCTTCAAACGCAGCTTGCATTCAGCAGACTTTAATTAAAAATGACACAGTTTCATTATTGCTGTAGCACAGAATCTTAAAACTAGGTGACAACAGTTTAAATCACATTACTCACCCGCACGATCCATTATACTCAAATTTTCCCTGATTCAATTGCATGGCTAAATCTGTCAAAAGACAAAAATAATTTAGCATCTCATCTTCCTGAAAGAAGAAGATCCAGACAGGGTGATTTTAAACAATGGAAATGACATTGTCCATTGGCTTGAAGATCCTCTTTCAACACTAGAAGAGACCACTGGCTTTGTTTAACACACAGCTCTCTTACAAGTAGAAATGACTCCATATTGTGTTTTCATAAACCTCATCCTAGAATTGCTTTAAAAAGAGTCAATACACAAGTAATGATTTTTTTATTTAATGCTGAATATAAACCCTGCTATCCCTAGAAGAGTATGTATGTGCCTCTGCTGGAGATATCCACAAAACTCAAAAAGACTCAAAAATGAACAAGGTAAGCATAATATAAAACCTGGTAACTTATTTTCAATGTGAGATTTAAGGGAACCTTCCATGGGGATTAACACTGGCAATGACTTTTCTCTTGCAGGTGGCTAAAATTTTTCTTTGCTCTCATCAACAAAAGACATAAACTTTAGATTTTTTTCTTCTTCATCGAAATGTGGTTAATCTTGACATTCTAGAATAAAACACAAGCTGTCTTAGTGATTAAATGGCTTTAGGATCCTGTCATCCCTATGACAGATTCATTGACAATGAAGACCATAACTGGATCCATCTGTAAGTAAAGCTAGCAATTTTTGTTGTGTAGCTAGAAACACTTGTGATGTACTGGTACCTGGTCACAGTCTGACCTAGCTAGCACTGTGCAGAAACCGTGCATAATGGTGACTCTGTAGGAGAAAGCTCTTGGTCGCGAAGAAGGCCCCTCTAAGAGGGGGCGCCCACAGTCAGCTGCTGCTCAAGCCAAAAGGATGAAATCAAAGGTTTTGAGGTAATAGGGAACAGGACGGGGATCCCCACACTAAGACTGGTGCCCTAGAAAAGGAAAAGGTCCTCAAACTGGAAAATATGGGAGATACACACATACTTTAAAAAACTGAAGAAGGAAGAGGTTTTTTTTGTTTTGTTTTGTGTTTAGGTTTTGGGTCACCAATTTTAAGAACCGTGATGTAAAACTAATCATATAAAGTTAAAGCTCATGTGATGTATTTCTATCTATTCTGTTTTGCTATCTCTAATTTTAAAATTGTGATCCCAGGCTCTTAAACAAGTGTTGAAAACTTTCAAAAGTTTGTTTATGCATTAATAAAAATTTACTCCTCTTTCTAAGAAAAAAGGAGGAATTATATATTGGAAGCCTGTCTCTGAGTACATTTGGGAGGATCAATTTATAGACTATTATTTTTAAAACAATATAATTCTTCCCCAGCCATTTACTCTATAATACTCCATCCCTTTATAATGAAGTGCCACTATGGCATTGGTATCTGCTGAATGTTCACAGAGGCCTGGGTAATTGTCAAAGGAGAAATAAGTCGTAGGTATGTATGGGCCAATGACTCTTAGCATATCATTTTAAGATAGAATAATTCTAGTCTTAATGCAAGCCTCAAAATGTGTCTTGAGAAATATCCCGAAGGGTTGTAAAGAGTTAACTTCGCAGTCCTGACTTAGCCCTGGAGTGCTTCTCCAAAGACAAAGAACACCAGGGCCCAGATAGTCACCTATGACCTTGCCTGGGTTGTTTCATCCCTCTCCTGGCCCTAGATAAACATTGTAACCACAAAGGAAATGTATGGTTATCTATAGGGGGACATATAGAACAGAGTACAGAAAGTATATATCATTGTGGTTGGGCTCATGACCGAAGCCTGACCCAGTTAGGTGGCACAAGGAAAACAACATGTGGCCAGGGCTACAACATTCCGATCTGTTACCATGGAAACAAAAAATGTATATAAGCTGGAACAAAGGCAGGTTCACACCCACTTCCCTGACTTGCAAGTCAGGATGAGAGGTGGCTGGTCTAAATTAAAACTTTGTCTGTTCTCTTTGGTCTCTTGTGGAATACAGCCCAAATTTTTGCCGTAACAGGTATTATATACAAAGATAGCCAAATTCTCCTTGCTCAGTTCTACCTCTGGAAATAAGGATAACAAATTTGATCCAAAAAGAAGAAAACTTAGAACTACTATGGAGTAGGGGGTAATATTAGGAGAATAGTCACAGCATTTATGAAAACAACTTCAATTTAAACCAAAAAATATTATCTTCTGCCACTGTTTTATTGCTCTATTTTGGGATTTTGATTTCTTACCATTATATAAATTTCTCACCATTATATTAGTGCAAAATGTTTTGCTTGCTCTATGTCTGCTTCCTTTTTTAAAAGATGCTTAAAGCCAACGATGGGAGCCGCCAACACCACCCCACCCAAGGGTTCTCGTGGAATGCAGGGTCACTGGACATCAGTTCCTACCTGGGGTTTGATAGTTCAGTGAAACCATCTGGCAGCCAGCGTTCCAGAAAATCTGAGGCATGTAATTACTGGAATCAACTCGGCCTCCCTTGGGGTAAATGCGACTCATTTGCCGTTTGTTATAACTGTGTGACTTATTAAGGAAATCAGGAAAAACAAAAAGAAGAGCACCACAGTCGAGATAAATAAACAACAGGGAGGTAAAATAACAGAGGTGTAGGCCAATGATGATAAACATATAGACAACACAGAACAAATTTCCCATTTATCAATGATGTTTAGGAGAAAAATTAGAGTTCACTCCGTGGATTTCTATAAGCAATTCACATCTGGGCGGATTGACACTTCTACCGTGGTCTTTCATGTATATTATTTTACTACCTCTACAACCAATTTTATGTATTAACTATTGATGTATTTCAGAGATTCCCGCCAAACCAGAAGTGCACCAAGTCTCATGCTGCTTAATGTATAAGGATACTTTACAAATTCAATCGCATGTGTCTTCAAGTAGCCGAGACCGACTGATTCATTAAAAGATGACATGTTATAATGAATATTGCGTTCTGTAAAAGAAAAGCAAAGATGCACTCAGAAACTCTGCCACCAAATCCTTCCTGAAGGGCAGGCAATAAATATAATTACATCTGGAATCATAAGACATTAGTGGTTAATGTTACCGGGTCATGTTGGTCGCTCCTACTTTCATTGACATCCTGTGGATAGAGACAGCTGACTTAAAATAATGAGTGTGCTGAATTAAATTTGGAGTCATTAAACAAATTACATGCACTCTGATTGCGCCAGCCGACCGTGAAGTACGATTTTTGATGATTATGTTGATGATTTCCCCAAGACAGAAAAGATTTTGAAAACTCTTGAAATATTTCTTGTTTTTGGAGACCAACTTTTGGTGAAAAGGAAGTCTTGTGTCGCAGAGCGCTAGAATTTATTGCTCCTGTCTCACTGTAACGTTGAACTCACTGACCAGCTTTCCCTCTGTCCCCCCAGCCCTACTCTCTTCCATTACTGGTAAATAATAACTGTCAGATGTATGCATGGACCCCAATATCATATTACAGTACATCTAGTAAATATGCACAGGTTTGTGTCAATCAAAAAATAAATTAGTATTTGGATAAAGAATTCCGTGAAAGCTATGAAGCGCCAGAGGTTAACAAGTCCACAGTCTCTCAGAGCCACCGTGTGGCCGACGTGGAGAATGACAACACAATCCCAGGGCATGCCAGGGCCTGCGTGTTACATAGTCTATGAATCAAAAATAAGGTAGATTCTCCTACTATATTGTTAAGAAATTTTATCTTATCTTTTTCCCATAAAAATAAGGCAGAGGGCAAGAGAGCGAGGAAGGGAGAGTCAGCATGATCAAAGCACCATGCAGGCATACACAGAAAGGCGACAGTGAAAACCATCAATCTGCACAATGAATATGCGTAAATAATTAAAATTTTAAAATGAAACAAGGTGGGAAGTCTTCATGCCTAAAAGAAATAAATGGCCACAAGTCAGACCGGAGCTCAACAGCAGAACAAAAGAGAAGCAGACAGAAGAGACGATTGCATTTAACCATTGGTGTTACCTTCTGCCACATGGAAACCTTGAAACTTGACGGGCTGCGCGTAGTTGATCATTGTGGACAAATACGGATGAATGTTAGTGGTAGCACCTACGTATTTGTAAGACGCCATCCATGCCTGTTCGTCTTCCACGGTAATCAGGCCCTGGGAGCACAAAGCAGAGGACAGTTGAGCCGAAGTCTTCAGGAGGCCTCTGAAGCTGCAGATGTCCTTCTAAAGATGATTTGCTCACGCACCAGTGCAAAGGTAAAAGACCTTTCCATGCCTCCATTATGCTGAAGGATAATTTAAAAACTTAATGCCTAGGATAGGTCCAAAGAATTCCAAAGGCAAATAATGTAACCAGAAAATTTTCAGCTTGTCTCACACATTTAGGACACTGTTAGATTTCTAAGGGATTTTAGAACACTGACGATGCTGTAGTGGGGCCTCAGGGCAATGCTATAAGACATGAAAAGTAGTATGAGCGTTGTTCACATTACACAAGTTGAGGATGTAATCAAAGACAGCGACTCTCAAAGGTCAGTGTGCATCAGAACCTCTGGGAGATTCATTATGTTAAAATATTCCTGGGAGCCACTCAGAGTAGTGCATGCTGGTAATCCCAGCATTGTAGGAAACTGAAGCAGGAGGATCACAAGTCTGAGCCAAGTCTGGGCAACTTACCAACCTAGGGAGACCTTGTCCTCCAAAATATTTTTTAAAAAGTGCTGGACTGTAGCTCAGTGCCCTTGGTTCAGTCCCCAGCATTCCAACTCACCGGAACCAAAAGAGGATGCCTGGACCCCACCCTTGGGGTTTCTGCTAAAATATGTCTAGCAGAGGCCCCCAAATTTGCAGTTGTATACCTAGTTCTCAGGTATCAATGATGGGCTGAATGGGTCACTTTTAGGACCATTGCTCTGGAATTTCAGTCACTTCTGTTGTGGTTTATGGAAGCCAGGCATGATGGTGTAGCACCATAAATCCCAAGTCTCAGGAGGCTGAGGCAGGAGGATCCTTGTGAGTTTGAGGCCAGCTTGGGCTGCATAGTGAGTTCAAGGATAGCCTGAACTACCTAGGGAGACCCCGTCTCAAAAAATAAAAATAGCGGCTTATGGTAGTTTTTTTTTAAAAGCATTTATTCTTAAAATAACCTGATCACTTGCTACACAGTATATCTGGAAATTGTGTTACTTTGCATGGAGGAAAAAAGCCCCTTATTTTATTGATTTCTTGAGAAATCAATGTAAAATTAACAAAACCTACAATGACAAAAAAGCACCTTCAGAATATATTTTTGAGAACTCTGGAAGCAACATTTCCTGCGCAAATTGAAACTAAGTGAATAAATTGCTTAGTCCCCTCAGGCCAGCCTTGAGGGAAGAAAAGGTCAGACCACTGGTTTTCACATGATGACTTCATACTCTGAGCATTCCGGACCATCACAATGATTTCACCAATGACAACCTGATACAAATAACCAAATAATATAACTTGTATCTATGTTTATCATTTTCTTTGTATGTCGCAACTTCCACCAGCTATGCTCCAACAAGGGCTGGACCACTTCTATTCCTTCTTATAAGTTTAAAGCTATAATTTAAAAACACCAGTCCTGGGCACTAGGATAAGTGCCTGCATACACAACCTTGTCACTGTCCTGATGCGAGGGCCATCGTGCATCCATCCATCACATGGGACACCTGAAGCCTTAAGGCTTAAGACAGATAGCAACGACCAAATGTTGGCCAGGCTATACATCATGGAGCCTCTACTTATGAAATTCTAGTCTAAGAGAAGAGTGTTTTAATAAATATTTTGAGAGAGAATGAGATCAGATTTATCCATAATGCCTTTGAACTGAACATTCAGATAGAAGATTTGAGTCTCACTCCAAATACAGTAGGACACCATCGGCAGAAAGCTATGTTTTCTTTCTTTCCTGTTCCTCTTTTTTTATTAATATGTTTGCAATACATAACACATGCATTTGTTGTGGGAAATAAGTACATATACTCGTCACATCTTGAACCTTTTTACTTCCCTTCCTATATTTTCTGAGGTATGAGACTGAAGGGAAAAGGCACATTTTTTCCAAGGACTGTGATCAGTCTCAGCATTGTATAATGAACCACACGCATTTATTTAAGACACTTTGATCACCATGGAGAACTTTGAAGAGGATGAAAGAAAAAGAAAAGGTAATTTAACCTCATAAAAAGTTATAAGAAGGCTAATGTCTGATTAAAAAAAAAAACAGAAGGAATGCAGTGTAAAGCTAGTTAACAATCTCTTTCAGGATATCAATGTGTCAGAACCAAGATCACCTTTCTGTTACACTATAGCATGGATCAAATGACCTATTAGGTCATTCTAAATTTCAAACTCAGTGTATAGATGATTATATAGCCCTGTGCTAGGGCTAAAATCTCTAATTCCAACTAAGAAAATGCCTTGGCACGTTAGACTTATTTTAAAAAATTGTACCTGCCCTACTTTGTGCTTTTATCAGAATTTAATCACTTTACCACAGTGAACAATTCTTTCCTTTGAATACTTATATCCAATCAGATGCATCAAGCATATAAACACAGTATCTAAACACTAAATCTGACATCCCACTGGGGCGGGGAGTAGATGACAACAATAACAGTTAGTACAGAATGTTTGGTTTTGGAGGGCAATATAGGGTGTCTCGTGAAAGCAAAGTGCTCAAGAGAATTATATTGTTACCTTTTTGTTGTTTTCATGTTCAAGGTCATCTGAGGTCTAAATTAGAAAAAGAAAATGATTTGTTTACTTCTCTAAAGGGAAATGTTCCAGACTTATGAGCCATATGTAGGTGAATATTTAAATAAATATATTTATATGTGTTGTTCTACTTGTTTATTAACATGGGAAATTATTGATGACATAAAACCATAGGAAAAAGCAGAACTGAAAAGATAAACCAGGCATGGTGGCGTATGCCTGTAACCTCAGCACTCTTGAGAGGTTGAGGCAGGAAGACTGGGAGTTTGAGCTCAGAAGTTAATGACTTAGTGAAGTCCTATCTCAACATAAAAAATGAAAATAATGGCCATGGATGTGTCATTGTGAAGGCCCTGGGTTCAATCCCCGGTATTGTCAAAAAAAAAAAAAAAAAGAACGGAAAAGCTATGACCTCACCATGTTCTACTCTAGAAGAGCTCATCTTAAAGCTATTTTCTTCTTTTGCTGACAGTTTTCACTTAATCAGTTGCTTCACTATAATAATCAAATTAGTGACTTAGTTTGGGGGCTTGGGAGATAGGGAACCAACATGGCCATCTCCCCCGATGCCCCATCTTCAGTCACTCAAGGTTCATATCTGCGCGCTTGTGGTGGAGTCAATGTCCGTGTCCCTACCAAACTCAAAGGGACGCAGACACATCCCAAAGTGATAGTGCAGGTGATTCCCCGCTTAACGATGCTTTGACTTACGATCTTTTGATTTTTATCTTATTACGAGGATGACTTGTATTTGGCAGAAACTGTACTTGCTTTTGATTGAACTCTTGGCCTAATAACAATATGTGATATGAGGCCCACTTGCAATGCTGGGCTTCAGCAGTGCATCACATCTCCTAATCAGACATAAAAGCAACAGGGTGAACAGCCAGTGCTTTACAGCTCGTGGGGTGACTGAAAAATGGGGACTGTTTAAAATAACAAAATTATGGCAGTAAAAGACACGCTGTCATTCACCGCCCTCAAAATACTTCCCTTTGATTTAAACATACTTATCCCACAGTGCTTGCCTCTTTCCGAAGCAGTTCTGGAGGTCTTCTTTTCTGAATGTCTTTATGAAGTGTGATTAAAAGATGCAGTGAGTGCTACTGCTGAGTGCCATCTAATGGAACGGCGGGCTTCTAAAAACATTACAGTGTGTCCTCATCCACCTTAATCACCAGATCTGGCACCATGTGACTGCTGGCTCCTCTCCAAAGTGAAAATGATCATGAAAGGCAACATTTTCAATCAATTTAGGACACTGAGGCAGCCAGGACAGTGCAACTAAAGACATTCATGAAAGAGGATCTCCAGAACCGCTTCAGACAGTGGCACAAATGAGAGGATAAGTGTGCTTGAAGCAAGGGGGCATATTTTGAGGGGGATTAATGGCAATGTATGTTTTATCCTAATAAAAACTTTAAATATATACTGTATGTTTGACTATACCTCATAGTGTAGCTAAATGGTGTTTGACAGGATAGGTGTATTAAATGCATGTTCAGACTAGGCTTGGTGGCACACACCTGTAATCCCAGCACTCAGGAGGCTGAGGCAGGAGGATCTTTGCAAGTTCGAGACCAACCTGAGCTACATAGTGAGCTCAAGGCCAGCCTGAACTGCATATCGAGACTCTGTCTCAAAATCACACAAAAAATTTCATGTTCAACTTACGATATTTTCTACTTATAATGGGTTTATCATAACTCCATCAGAAGTCATGGAGCATCTGTATTTGGGAATGGAGCTGATGGAGGTAACTGGGTCATGGGAGTAGCGCCCTCATGGGGGAGTAGCATTCTTCTGAGAAGACAGAGAGAAATGTTTCCTTATTCTCTCTGTACCACTTGAAGATTCAACTGGGAAGAAGGCCCTCATCAGACACGGACTGGCCACCATCTTGATCATGGATTTTGGAACTCTGAGATATAAATTTCTGTTGTTTAAGCCAACTGGTCTATGATATTTCAATTGCAGCAGCGTAAACTGACTAAGACTATTAATAAAGATATTATGTAGTACAGCAACACTCTTTAAATCTTAGTAGCCATCCAAATTCTCAAAAGAGTCATAATTCCCTGTATCAGAAAAGGCGGGGTACAATGGCAACATTTCTTTCACTTTGCTTATCAGACAAATACTCTCCAACTTTCCTACCATTAAAATCCCCATCAAAATATCTCTTTGTCCACTTTCTTCACAGAGTAAACACCCCTGCTCCCTTCAAGGCCCACACCTTCACCTCGCCATGAGTCCATCTACTCTGCCCTTCTGAAGGGTTACTTCTCCTCTCTCATCTTCGAGTGTAACCTCTCCCTTCCTACTGTACCATTGCTAAGGGTTTTCAAACAGGCTCCAGACTCAGTCACTCTAAAAAGAATACTCCCTCAAGTCCCCAGGTTTCTGTTAACCACCAGCCCACTTCTTGCTCCCTTTAACAGAAAATCTTCTCAGAAACATAGCCTCTACTTATTCCAGGCTGCTCCAGCGTCCCTTAATCCTCATGCACCAGTGCTTTTCTTCAAGGTCACCAATGCAATGGTCACCCTGAGCCTTCTTAGTCACTCAACAGCATTTGACAGCACTTGACCACACAGGCCTTTTCTTAACACTGTTCTGCTTTCCTGGGTGCTTGGTTTCTCTCCCACTCCTCTGATAATATCTGGCACCTCTTTTGGGCCCCTCACCTGCAAACTCACTTGTAACTGGGGCTCCAAAGAACCTTCCTATATACTTTTCCCCTACAGATCATCCCACTAGTTCCAGGAACAAGAATATTATCTCTTGAACTCTCAATTTATATCTCTAGCTTAACATCTCTCCTAGACACAGATAATCATGGTGCTAGTGGTAAAAATGAAAATAAAGATGAAAAGGGTGATGATAAACCAGCAACTGAGACTTTGCTAGGAGCTACCATGTGCCAGGCACTATTTTAAGTTCACTTATTGTTCATAGTGACCCAGTGGTATGTGTTTCTACCTTCAATTTGCACACAGGAGACTAATGCACAGAGAGGTTGAGTAACTTACCCAAGATTAGACAGAGAATGAGCCCAGAGAGACAGGTGTCAGTGCTGCCCAAAGACCTCCCCTGGAATATCTCACAGGCATATCAGGTCGCCTGTCCTATTTGAAACTGCAGAGTTCTTCTCTTCTACTTCTCTCCACTCCAGGAAATAGAACCCAGTTTCTCAAACAAGAATTCTAGAAGGTCATTTTGCTTCTTCTCTCTCCCTCAAGTCCCAGATGAAATCCATCAGTAAGTGGGTCCATCTTAGCTTCCTCAATTCATCTCAGAATCATTCAGCCCATTCTGGACTGCCCAGTTTCCCCTCAGGGGATCCTTCTGGTCTACTAACAGCATATCCTAAAAGCTCTTCCTGTTTCCATGCTTCCTTTCCTCTAAACTAGTATCCATATGGAAATCTTAATCTAAAACTCAGCTGCACTGCCCCTCCTGTGAAGTTTGTCAATGGCTTCACATTTCACTTACATTTTTAATTTCTTACACTATCCTTCTAAAGCCTTCATCACCTAGTTGCCACCTGCACCCCATTAATCTTGCTTTACCCCTTAGTCAATATACTCTACACGTGCTGACCATCTTGTTGCTATTATGGTTCCTCTACATACAAAGCTATTCTTCTACTTCTATGCATGACAAATTCCTTTTCCTGTTTGGGGTCTGGTTGCCTTATTCCTGCTACCTCACTCTTCACATTAGCACTCATTTTTCTTTATATAGTTGCGCTTATCCCAAGTTGAACTGTTGAGTGTATTGACTGTTTATTTGTTCACTGTCCATTTTCCCTAAAGTGTAGGAGACTAAGCCACCTAAAGGCAAGAAGCAAGTGTGTTTTGACCTCTTAGGTCATTATGACCTAGTCTATGCCCGATAAATTGTAGTTATTTAATCACTATTTTTCTTGGTTGGAAATCCTTGTTTTCCCCTCCACTTTCTCATCTTCCCTATGAGGGAAGAGCTCTTGTCACCCAACTGACAGCTGCAATCTCAGGCCCAGGGAGTCTGTACCTTGATCGTGGCCACACAGCTGGGCAGAGGTGGGCTTGGGACATGGACAGTGGGGATCCAGAACCTATATTGAATCCTGTTGCCATTCTGTCTGCCTTAGGAGGCAAGGTTTATGATTGTCTAATTCAAATGGGAAAAAAAATGAGGCTCAGACAGTTTAAGTCATTGGTCACAGGGCACCCAGTGAGATTAAAACTGCTCTCCACCCAGCCCCCAGATCCCACGGTGCTGGGAGGTGCTCTGAGCCTCCTGCGTGTTTGTTTTTTCCACCTGAAGGAGGAAACTCAGGCTCAGAGCAGGGAAGCAGCTGGTCCAAGGCCATTTGGCCAGGGAAGGCCCCAGCCCTTCTTGACTTGTGGGAAACAGAGGAAGAGGGCTTCCTGGAGAAGAAGATTGGGATTCTTTCCTCTCTGTGCAAGATCTTCAGTTAAACACTGTGAAAATGGGGCTGAGTAAATTTGAGGGTTACCCCACCTCAGAGAGGAGGCAGCAGGGAAAGGAGAATGACTCATATAGACGACTGCCAAGGCCTAGGGCTCTGGGGACCCTTCCCCAGCGAAAGAGGAGCAAGAGCCAGGAGCCTTCCACAGAGGCAGAAGACCTGTGTCTGCCAGGGGGAGCCCAGGGAAGGACAGCCCTGCCCCCACCAGAGTTTAAAATGAGGGAGAGATGCGCAGAGGTGCGACCAAGCCCCACAGGAAGGGGCCTCCCTTAGGATGCTGTGTGGAAGTATGTGGAGGAGTGAGGAAATGGCCTTCTAGGAGAAGTGAAGACAGATGGATATCCCCAGGGAGCGAGGGATGCTGGTGAAGCATCCTGTGTCACCTGTCACAGCAGAGTGGGCTGACAGCTCGTGTGAGGTACCACCACCGATGCTATCGACACACAGGAGTGAGTGTCAAGACAGTTCTGCTGTGTACAGTCCCCTCCACCACACTTGAGGTCCTGGGGAGACCCACTGCTCTAGGAAGAGAGCAAGGATACTGCATAGATGAGGGCCAAGACTGTACGTCTTATCTTTTTTTTGTTTTTGTTTTTCTCCTGTACCGGGAACCGAACTCATGACCTTGCGCTTGCCAGGCAGGCGCTTTTGCCGCTGAGCTAAATCCCCAGCCCCTGTACGTCTTATCTTTAGACAGGTGTGTGACAAGGTCCACAGGCAAGGTCAGGATCCTGGTAGGTCTGTCTGCACTCGAAGATAAAGTTGCTAAGGCTTTGCCGGGGGCCGGATGTAGCTATTCCCTTGGGAGACGCCTTCCTAACATTCGGTGAGGAGTCAAGAGACAATCTGTGCTCTCCGACCCACGCGGGCCAGGATGGAGACGTCCTCCCCACAGCGTGAATCCTGACACCCTCCAATCACATGCCTGCAGACGGCATCTGGAAGTATTCTTAGTTCCTTTTAAACTTAGCACCATGTTTGTGTCAAATTCTGGTCACTAGCAGATACTTCCATCCTGATCAGATAGAAAGAGAATGACAGGCTACTTCATTTTCTTATGAATGTTACATTTTTACAGTTTCCCAACAGCTACTACACCTTGAAAGCCAGAAAGGAAAAGGGACGTGAAGACTCTGACCTTCTTGACGCTATTGACGACAGCTTCTTTATGACCCAAGTCATCTGCAGAAAGTTCATTTCCAAATTTGAATTCGGGGTGAGCTTCCTCCTCTTGGTCAGCTGTGAGAGAGGCAACAGGAACATCCATGAAGCCAAATAACAGCCAAGCAGCCAGTTCTTGCTTACAATCTTGTATAGAACAGGACACAAGGTTTCTCTACAGTTTGTCAACAAGACTTGGAAACTTCCCACCATCGCTGTTAAATTTCCATTACAAGTACAGGTTGAGCATCCCTAAACTGAAAACCTGAAATCTGAAATGCTCTAAAACCCTAATCCTTTTGAGTATTGTGTCAGCACTGAAAATGCTTTGGAACTGGGAGTGCTTTGGATTTGAGATTTTTGAATTAGAATACTCAACTAGTAGCTTCTATGGAATTATTTCCAAACCTTAAGGTGTGCTCACTTGACTTGCTGAGTGAGAGGTAAATGAGCTGAAGGGAAGGAGTGTGCTTCATCCAAGTGGTTGGCACTTATTAACCACCATTGTTAAAGAGTGCATAAATCATGTATTTACTTCTAGGTATACCTGCATACAGACACATACCAGCCATGTACAATTTTGTGTTCTGCACTGCTTGCCTCATAGTCACGGACAGACACAAGTTTTTATCAAGAGCTCTTCCCCTGTTCTAACAGCCACAGGGCAGGCCAGCCCTCTTGAACCTTGCTGAATTTCCTCTCTCCTGCTGTGTTATGTATTTAAATCAGAGATGCTAGTTACCCAGGCATAATAGGATCATATGGTGACAGCAAAGTAATTACAGCCAATTGGTTGATAAGAACAAAAGCCAAGTGTGACAGAGGGAACCTCAGAATCGTATGCACACCTGGGGTAGCAGGGGCCTCTGTATCCTTAAAAAGAAATTCAGTGAATGATTGTGTCTTTTCATGTATTTTCCTACAATTGATTGTGATTTTTTTCTTTGCAAAACTTGAGCAAAATCTCCAGAACATATTTGGGATAATACAGTCATCACTAGAGGCAAATGTTTTTCTGCATGGATGAATAATCAATATATGTGTGTAGAAGATGTAAAAGTTCCCCTGAGGATGATACTGGAATCTCATGGACCCTTATTTTAGATTACTGTGTGTTCAGGAAATGTCCACTTTGACTTTGACCAGGTATATTCTTAAATTTTGGGAAATATTTTAGAAGTCATTTTGCATATTTGTGTACTCTTCAGTGTCCTCTATATTACAAAGACAGTCCTGCAAGATACAAAAGGTTGTGACATCAGTCAGACAATTCTGGGGTTGAATTTAGAGCCACTGCTTGGCAACTATGGCATCCTCTAAAATGTGTAAAATAAGCCACCTTTCTAAGCTTCAGGCCCTTCCTGTGATCAATATAATGCCTATTTTGCTGGCCAGCATGACGGTAAGATAAGGCAGAAACACTGCACAAGCTGCCTAGTCCATAGTTGGTACAATTATTACTATTATCCAGATTTCTATTGTTAATTTATTCGATGATTTCTACAGTTGGTTTTACTGGATTATAGCATCGATAATGCCTTACATGTTTTGGTTATGATCTATGAAACATAAGCTAAGTTAAGGAACTGATTTTGCTTAATGTTCATCCTTTTGCATTTTTGGAATATTTTGTTGATCTTTTAAAATGCGTATCTTTTTCAATCCTTTATTTTAGTCTTTTTTAGGTTTAGTGTTTGCAAAACTGGGAAATAACGTAATAGGCATTGTTTCCTATTGTGTTTTCCAAAGGCAGCCGTGTGGATCTCTGCCTTCTATGTTTCTTCCACAATAAGTCCTTGTCACTCACTTGCTCCCTTGAACTTGAGCAGCCCTAGGACTACTTTAATGAATAAAATAGAGAGGAAGTGATGCCATTTCTAGCCATAACTTTTAAATAATTTAGAAGCTCTTGCACCCTGCCTTTTGTATAGGCTCTTGGATATGACATCCAGAAACTTAGCCACTATGCTGTGAGATGCCCAAGCCATACAAGAAGGCCATCAGAATGCATTCTGTTCAGTCAGCTTGGTTGAGCTCCGGGTAGACAGCTAGCACCAACTTCCAGCCACACTGGATAACCAGCTCAACAGAACCTTCGGATGAAGCCAGCCCCCATGTCCTCTGACAGCATCTGCCTCAAATACTCAAGGGAGAACCAGCAACCTGAGACTAGGTGATCTCAGAATGGTGAGAGGTCACTGTAAGTCTCAAAATCTGTGGATGGTTTGTTACACAGAAATAGATCATCACTACAAGCAATCAGCTGAGTAACATCAGGTATCTTTGGTCTCCCAGATCCTCCCTGACACACAAACCTATGAAGGGAAATCATCCTGATTTTTCTCTGTTAATGGAGTCAATCTTATAGTTTAGATATGCAACTGAGCCAGCCATATTTATGATAGCTACAGTGAGGTTACAGTGGAGGATTTTGTAAGGGGTTGTGAATAACATTAGTTCTCACAGCTTTCAAGTTTTCAAGCTATGTATCTGGCTTTCTTAAAAACCTATCTTAGATGTTTGGATACCGAAGGAAGTTTCCAGAAGAATGTCTAAGTTATTTAGCCCAAAGACTTTGCATACATCCAAGGCACTGTATAACAAGTGCAAATTCAAGTCATTTTGTTAGTTCATTCTCATGAGACATAGTAAATATGTAGTTTTCAGAAAACATCTCTAAACTCTCAAGTGACTCATCTGATTTGATTTTTAGTTTTTGGGTGGGGGTGCTGATGTCAAATCCAGGTCCTCATACTGTTAGGCAAGTGTTCTACCCCTGAGTTATACCTCACTCCCTTTCCATTTAAAACAATACTTTTTGGTTGTGGCTACATGGCCAATGTAAATAGTTAATAGCAAATACTCAAATGTTTTAAGAAAGGCTGCCTTTGCTGAGATCATCTACCTTTACAGATAATTCTGTTGAGCTGGTTATTTGGAAGAATTTGATTTTCTTTCCTTCCTTTTTTTTTTTTTTTTTTTTGGTAGTTCTGGGAATAGAACCTAAGGCCTTGAGCATGCTAAGCATTTGCTCTGCCAGTGAGCTGTATACCACTAGCCTGAACTTGAAATTTTAATTCTGACTTTGCATTTCTGGTTCGCACATAGCAACCAATCCTTTATCTACTTAAGGTTCTCTCACTCTGAGCTCCTGATCTTGCCATTATCATCATGAACAACTCCAAGGTTGAAGGTTTGTTGACAGCAAGAGATCACAAAAGCATAATCCAGCCCCTGCCTGCTACGCTTCAAGGTCAAGTCTCTAAATTTTTGAAGATGACTGAGTGTACAACAGGCAGGCAGACGACTATACCACTAACGTCCAATGCCTAGAGAAATTGGAAGCGATATTAGAAAAAAAAAATCTAAAAGATTAAGGGTGACCCATAAAATGCACCTGAATATTAGGGATTATATTGTCATCACTATACAAAATGGTCCCCTGAGAGAAATTCATGTTTTCCTTCTTTTACAAAGTATTCTGGTGATGCAGAACTTGCGAGCAGAACTCACCACTTTCTATTTCTTCTTCATTATCATCCTCTAAGATGCTAGCCGGGGCAGCAGATTCTCCAGCCTCCATCATGCTTTTCAAAGCTTCAAGCTGTTCTGTTATTAAAAAGAAAAACGAGGAGCAGGTGGTAATAGATGTTAGACCACACAAACAGGTGGGCTTTAAAATCGATACTGAGAAGAAAGAAATGAAGAGGGATAGGAAATCTGTTGTTTAAACACCTGGTGGCCATGCTCCTAAGGTTCATCTTGTCCCTATCTCACCTTTTTTGCCTCCTCCAGGCATTGTAAGACACATCAAACAACTGTGCAATGTATATAGGTGGAAGAATTCCTGAGACACAGGTGAACTGCCCCAAATTCTGGTCACTCAGGTTGAGAGGAAGGCTTAGGATTTAGAGCCAGATTAAAAAATAACAAATTGGAGAATCTGGTACAGATCCAGACTTAAGAATATTTATGAAGAAGTGAGCAAACAGAGAAATGAGTATTGGAGATTAATAAAACTCCATGGAAAATATTTTCAACTACTATGACTGAGCTTATTTTCCTAATACATAAAAGACTGCTGTAAGTCAGTAAGATAGAAATGATTTCTACAAAGTGGGAAATCATACAAGGACAAGTCACAAACCATAAATTACAAAGAAACTAGGGATCGATAGGTGTTCTTGTACATTGGCACAACTTTTATGAAAGAAAGTACATCAAGACACACTGCCACCAAAATACCGCTTTTATTTTCTTCTCATTTTTCCTTGGGACCCTTCCAAGTTCCAGCATATGAACATGCTTTTCCACTGTATGAATGAGTTTATATGCAAAGTAAACTTACATGGAAATGTGACAACTTTGCTCTGGAAAGTAAACATAATGCCATCACTACTTTCTTTCCCCCAGTACTGTGATTGTCTTAAAATAAATTTCATTAGAGATAGCTGAATTGTCCAAATACATAGATTATGCTTCCATTTGTGTGTATTTTTGACTCACTTTTTTCAACTTCAGGTTTCAGTCGTTTATTTTTGATGAGAATTTTTCTTTTGAGGTCATTGGGGGATGGCAAAGACCTGCCTGGTTCGAGCTAGAGATACAGAAAGAGCCAAGTTAGTGATGGGGTTTCTTCTGCATCTTCGTGCCCGTCCCCTATAAACCCTGGAGTTATACATCCAACATCCACTAGATGGCAGCAGCAGTTTTACATTTTCATTCGCAACCAACTAGGCCCACTGTATCCACTTTGCCTGAGAATGACCTCAGACTGGGAACCCACAGTCTGCAGAGGTGTGTGGAGCCTGACCAGCTTCCCTAGTGGAGATGGGGGCTGACACAGGTGCTGTTGAGATAGTGGGTTTTGCTCCACCTCAGACTGCCCAACGTTTAGGTCTCTGGTAAAGTACAAGGAATCACCGTGGTCACTAGGGCCAGAAATGACTTTCTCCAATCAGAGGCTTCCTAGATCCCCCCACGTGCTGGGTTGTACAGTAAGTCTGACTGCTCAGAAGACTGATCTAACTCAATACTTGGGATTGTGGCTTGGTAGGTCCAATAAGGGAATCAAGAGGGAAGGGTCTTAATTCCTGGAACTCAACTCCACTGTGACTTCATTTGCTTGCATTTATGTCTGCAAAGGGAGTGTCCCTTTAGGCTCCTATCCCTGAGCCACAAAACTGCCCCTTATCTAATCATCCAACCCGTTTTCCACTCATCCACTTATACTCTCACCTGCCCGCCTTCCACGTATCTGCATTTTAAAAACTCATTTTTATCCTATTTTTGACAAGGTGCTGTGTGTGTCTTGCTTCAAGTGGCAACTCTTCACTGAAACACTGCTTCTTACAGGCTGCCAGGTGGAACCAGCACTTTCTGCAAGATTTCTCTGGCACCAGGATATCTCCAAGAAATATTCAACTCATTGGAGGCTGTTTTCGTTCTCAGCTATGTCTTTACTTTGATGTCCTCTTCCCACCCTTGTCCCAGCGCTCAAGCTCTTTAGTTAAGAGAGCAGGACTTAACTCCCATTTATGTCACTTGTGAGTCCCATAACTCCTTTCAAGAGCAGGCGAAACATTTCATTAAGAACGGTGTGGTTATTCCACAAAGGCAAGAATCTTACCCAAACCAGGAAAATACCCAGGAAGCTCAGGATTAAAGTAGTAATAATTCAATCAGTTGGGGATGTTTCCTAGTTTGGATTACCTAGGAATCAGTCTCTGAGACAAAGCTATATGCACCAGTGGTTTATTTGGGAGGTGGCCCCAGGAGACTGCAACAAAGGAGTGGGAAAGCAAGAGAGGGAAACAGGCAGCCAGTCCAGGGAGTGTTATCAAGCAAGTTAGCATCAGGAAACTGGAGTTCTGTCCTGCTGGGGGTAGAGTAGAACAGGTGCTCAGAGCCAGCACATGTTGGGGGTGTTGGAGCACGGCTTGGAGGTGCTAATCTCCAGCATTTCTGGCCTGTCTCCCACATGTACACAGAGCAGGCTCCAGTGATCACAGCTCACACTCAGCTAAACAGCTGCGGGTGTTGGCAACCGAAGGTCAGGCCACCCTGCAGGTAAACAGGAAGTGCTGGGAGGATAAGGGCAGACAGCTGCAATGACTGCTTTAGCAGGCTGGAGAGAAGCAGGTGGGTGGAGCAAAGGATGCCTGCACCCACACATTTTTAGTTCCCACAGACACTTCCAAAAAAAAAGAAAAAACCTCATTGTTAAACCACCCAAAGTATTGACATTAGCACAAAGCACCTTCCTCTTGTCATCTCTCCTATCACCTCATGCTACCACGTGTGGGCCCATCAGGAGCTGCCTGTAAGTAGGAGGACTCTAGTTTCTCACTTTAATTTCATCATCTGTCTTGCAACTCATAGCATCATGTGACACTGAATCGCCACCTCTAAGAGGTCATGAATCCTTATAAAAATGTAATTAACTCTTTGGAATGGTTATGTACAGTATTGAAAAAAATAAGGAATCAGAATAAATTCAAACCCCTCCCATGAAGTCCATCTATAGGCCATGGATTCATATTCTTTGTTTTATGGAAAAAGTCATCACATGTAAAATGGAGTTCAGAAATGGTCATATTTTTGGTCACGTATCTGTGACGTCAGACTAAGGCACTTTCTGTAGCAACAGTCTCCCAGGGGTTCTGAACCCTGGGCAAACATTGGTCCACCTGGTGAACTTTTAAAATACACCAGGCTGGAGCCCAACCTTGGATCAGTGAAATCAGTCTGTGGATGAGGCCTTGGCACAGACGTTTCTCACAATTCCCCAAGGTGATGCTAACACCTAACGAATTTGAGAACCACTGAAGAACCTAGACTGCAGGCTTTGTGAAATTCAAACCCTGAGATCCCAAATCTTCCGGATTAAATTGCACCACATGTTTATTTTGTGCGCTTCTCTACATCCATCCAAAGCACGACAAAAGCTTTTTATACCAAAGAATTTAAATAAATAAGGAGATCTTTTGCATTAGTCCTCCAGTACTACTTGACCCTTCAAAAATGAATTTCAAAACAAATCCATTCATGCTAGAAAAATGGTTTGCTAATAATACATACTGGATGCGATTCAAGTGCTTGTTTCAACAGGAGATCCCCAAATAGATCTTCACAATATTTGGACATCTTGTACTGTTGATATTTGCTGGAGAGAAAGAAGTGGCATTTTGTAAATTCAAACATCCATTAGCCATCCAAGAATAAGAAACACCCACTCCTATGCAATTAAAGTCTCTCATTCTGCAAAAATGTGTGCTTGTCCTCCCAACCTTAACGTCAGACACACTTTCAAAGACCACAAGCTCTTAACTAGTGCAATTTTTAAAAAAGCCCCCAAAATAAAAATTGGTAAGATGAAATGTTTTTAAAATTATTGTCAATCTTCATGCTCAGTGGAACTTTAGGCAAGGTGTCAGGGTCTCTGAACTTTCCTTTAGAGCTAGCATTTCTAAAGTACATAAAGATGACTTTTGGGGAAGGGGGCCTGCATAAGGCTCAGCATCCTTACTGGAGAGTCACTTTGTACTTTTCATTTCACAAAACAAACCACTAAGTTATTTAAGAAGATGGAGAATCACAGTGAGGAACTGGGGTTAGAAAGCAACACCACTTAGGGTTTGATGTAGAACGAATCATTATACCTGCAGTGATTTTCAAAGGAGAGAATTACAGGATATTCGGACGTGACAAATGCAGTTTCCTTGATGGCTTGAATTACATCCTTTAAAGGTAAAGAGTGTTAATGAGGGAAAAGAACAAAAAAAATTACAGCACATGGAACTCTTCGGAGATCACTAATCGAGCCTTTCAGAGAGTCAATTCTAGCCATTCTGAGCAGGAGAACTCAACTACCTGATACCTCTGCGGGCCAAGTCCCTGGGGTTAGACTCAGGCTTCAGTAATGGATAATGACAAGTTTTTCAAAGTTATCTCTAGAATTAATGGTGCTGTCAACTTGTAAGAGATTTCATCTTGCTGGCCTACCAGTTCCTTACTTGATAATTCATTAATTCCATGTAGATCCCCGTGTACTGATGTGATATTTGTAATATTCTTTGTTTCCTATTGCCTGGCAAAAGGGAGGTCACTGGGAGGAGGGGGTTCTTCTCTGGCCAAGAAATATGTGAGGTAAAACAGGGGTGAGTTTTGGATCTTCCTCTTCTTGAAAGTGCTTCAGAATGAACTGAATAAATCTCTTCCTCACTCTGTGAGACAGGTGAGGTCTTTATAGATAGCTGGCTCTTGTTTCTGCTTAGCTTTAGGGAAAAACAAAAAAACTTCAATTCTTCTACAACCAGAGAATCATATTTGATAAAGATCCCCAAGTTATTATTGATTTGTAGCTAAACACAAGGCAAGTCTCATCATTCAGTGAATGAGGAAAATGTTTTACAATCATTACCTAGGAAGGCCATTTGAAGTGACAGTGCTCACTTTCTTTTTCATTACCAGAGCTTGACCCCAGGGAGCACTGAGCTACTTCCCAAGCCCTTTTATTTTACTTTTTATTTTGAGGCATTCTGGCTAAGTTGCCCAGACTGGCCTTGAACTTGCAATCCTCCTGCCTCAGCCTCCTAAGTAGCTGTGATTACAGGCATCCATCTGTACTATCCATTTAGTTATTCTCACTTTTAATTTTCTTCCCAGGTAAAAATGCTTGTGATCCTTGATTTTGCACATGACTTAACCCAGAATTACTCCCTAAGGAAAACCTGGCTGTGCCCTTGGGTTCTCCTTTGCTTACTCTAAAGAAAGACAGAATGGCTTTCTTTTCAGCTGTGCCCCCTTAATTCTCTAAATGGGACATTACCCAGCCAGGCACAGGGGCATGCCCTGTACTTGGGATCCTAGCATTCATAAGGCTGAAGGAGGAAAATCGCTGGAGTCCAGGCATCTGAGACCAACCTGGGCAACACAGCAAGACTCAGCTCCACAACAATACAAAGCAGACCTCATCCTTCTTATCATTTTGGCCGCTGTGCAGATTGATAGCTTCTCACTTGAATATACTCCTGGTCTTTGTCAGGAAGCATATTCTTGAATCATTGCTGATAAAAATTCACCACCATCTTGGCGAAGATAAATGGCATCCGTGATATGTTATGGGTATAGGCCTAGGGATCTATGCTTTGAAAAACATCCCTGGTGAGTTTTCACATGCAGCATTGAAAACCATTGCTCAAAATGTTGTAGTATCTGTCCAGAGTTGCATTAAGCCAATGGAGACTCATGGATCTGATAAACTGACCAACTAACTACAGAATTTCTCTTTTCTTTGTCTTTTGGCAAGGTATCATGCTTGGCATCAAGCATTATTGAGGAATGTTTTTAAAAATCACCCTTCAAATCTAACACCAAAAGGCCACTACAGAAATGTCTATTTATAAAACTAGATTCTTCTTGATGAAGATGCTGGGGAGAAAATGTCTCACTGTTGTCAGTTCTGGGAATAACTGTGCTTCTTATTTCTTGATCCTGTGAGTCATCTTTTTCTCCTTGCACTGAATTCTAGAAAGTCTAAAGCCCCAATTTATGACTTGAAAATTTACGAGATTTCTTGACAAGCATTCTTAAATCATGTTATAAATTAGTACCTCTAAAATTATGTTATAAACTCTAACCTCATCACCTAGTCCCTTATTCTTATAGGCCCTCCTTATAATGTATTTTTCATCTATTTATCTTTCCACACCACCTTGAAGTCTTCCAGGAATAATGCAAAATACATCAGCCAATTAGCAAATAAGCAAATAAAGGACTGTTTTTAAGGTATAAGCAAAAGCAGACAGACGCTGCTAGGAAAATCTCATTATGTAACAGAATTAGTCATCTGTAATCAAGAAAAAAACCAGCATGGTGGGAACAATAAATGGAGACAACATTTGTCTTGTATCTCTCCTCAAAGCTGGAAGAAGAAAATAAAAAGATACAGCACTTGAGAAACTGATGATTTGTTTTCTCATCTCCATTTCTGTGTCCTGCAGTTTCACAACTAGTTGGAAGAAAGCGTGACCGTGTAATTTTAAAACGTGCCTTAAAAAGGATATCTGTACACATTGCTTTCCCATGAGTTATTATTGGTTCTTGATCTTCACCTTTTCCATCCCAACAGTCAAGTTCAACACACCTAGGAACACAGTGAAATTACGTTAGTGAACCCTTACCGCAAAATTCAAAGAAAACAAATTCACAAATGCACAAATTCAAAGAAAGACATCGAAGTAAGTTTTCTTACAGAGCAGAAAGCTGAATGCATTAAGTAACATGGGGACTTGATGGTACATACAGGTTAAAGCCTCATTACCCTCCCATTAAGCTCCAAGGTGGTATTGTCAAAAAGGGGCTGATTAAGATGAAGAGACTTCAGAGATAACAAGCAGCCTAGTTCTGGATAACTCTTACTTGTGACAAAGCTGCAGTGAGGAACAGTTTGAGGCCCAGTGTAGAAATGTGAATACAGCCTGGGTTAGAGTATTTCTGTGTTAGCTGGAATAATACTATAGTATCACCATATTAGAACACGTGTTTATGTCTTAGCGGTTCATTCTCAGGTATTCAGAGGAAGTATACCAATAGAAGTAGGGATGTAGTGAATTTCTTTTAAAGTATTTACAGATACAAAAATAGTGAGTTTTAAAAGTACTGCTCAAATGATAAT
Organism: Chinchilla lanigera; assembly: GCF_000276665.1. Classification (NCBI taxonomy): domain Eukaryota; kingdom Metazoa; phylum Chordata; class Mammalia; order Rodentia; family Chinchillidae; genus Chinchilla; species Chinchilla lanigera. Next base: position 19,387,402 of record NW_004955415.1, on the reverse strand, counting down.
CAAGAAAAAAACTAATAATGTAATAACATTTTTTATTTTTTACTTTCAGTATGTTGAAATGTTCAGTATTTCAGTATGTTGAATACTGAAATACATAGTTTCAGTATGTGGAAATGTTCATATTTTAAAGCTCAAAGATCTGCTTATTTTTGTAACAACTATATTCAGTCATCTCCACTTTCACAGATGTAAACTTCTACATTTTAACATTAAATAGTGCTGTTTGTAAATACCTATGGCCAGTAGAAAACTGAATAGGACTTCTTTAAATATGTCTGTTTTTGCAGTTTTTGAAGCCTATTTTAAATATATTGTAAGAACAATATATTTTGACTCAGAGGACAACTCTGGACTTCTTGGGAAGTAATATCCTTTCTTCCTCGAGGTTAAATGACCATCATAATTCATTAAAGATAAGGACAAATGTCCTTTTCATTTCAGTTCGTATTTCAGAAAAAAGTAAATTATAGTAGCTCTTCCTTAACTGTAGTTCATTTACCTATGGTCAATAATGGACTTGGAAATACTAAATGGAAAATACCAGAAATAAACAATTACAAATTTTAAATTATACACCAAGATAAGTGGTGTGATGGAATCTCTTCCATTCCATTGTCCAGCCCAGGATCTGAATCATCTTATGGTTCAGAATGCTCACTCACACCTTCTCCACCACCTGCCCATTGGTCACTTAGGAGCATTACTGGGTATGGGATTAATTCTCATGGTATTGCAGTGCTTGTCTTCAAGTAACTCTCATTTTGCTTAGGAATGACCAAAGCACAAGGGTGGGCATGTGGACAGTTTTGTTAAAGTATACAATTATAATTGTTCTATTGTGTCCTTAGTGACTTTATTGATCTTGTAGTATGCCTGACTTATAAATTAAAATTTATCATTAGTATATACAGCACACACAAAAAAACCAGTATATATACAATCAGGCACAATTTTTGGTTTTGGGCATTCACTGGGACACTTAGAATCTGTGGGTAAGGGTGTGACTGTAAGTTGGAGGGCAGCATGTGCAACAAACAAATTGTCAGCTTGAGTTTCTGACCTGCAGCCAGCCAGAAGAACTTGTCTGTACATCTCTACCGAGGATTTCCCGCCGAACTGTCGCCCAGTGAGATAGGTGTTATGGGAAGAACTGATGAAGTAGTGAGCCAAAGGATGGTCCATTTCTTGGTAAAGTTCTAAGCGATCTAGGAAGACTGGGGCATTTTCGTCTGACATCAGATATCTGCAAAACCCATCACTTGATATGAGGCCTAGGAGAAAAAGAACATCTTAGTAGCACTTGTAGCTATGAACACTCCCATCTCATATTTTATTCCGGGATACCAAGGCAGTTTAAACAGTAGGTGCAAACACTTCTTCAGTTTCTCTCAAGAACCTTCATTTTTCAAAACTTGAATAAAATAGAGAGGTGCACATTGTAAGTAACATAAGATGCTCCACAAATTGGTGGCGCTCTCCCTTTCTATCTGCGATGGCAGAAGTACACAGTCCCTCTAGTTCAGAAACACAGTGCTGTAGTAGTAAGTGCTCAAGTTGACTTTCTCCAGCTCTGCTTCTGCCAAACACTCTTTGTGCTCCGGGGTCTCTGCTGCTTCTCCTGAGTGGGAGAAAATACTGGCCCCCCTGCTTTCCAGGGTCACCAGGTACATGACAGTACTTATGACAGATGCACTTTAACAAGTGGAAGACATAAGAATGAGAGATCAGTATTGTTTGGACTGGAGTGGAGAAGAGACTTTTCATGAAGATGGCGGCATTTCTGAATTTAAATAATTTAACTTCCCTACTTTATCTCAAAGAGTACAGGGCTGGTGAAGACAGTATGCAAGGGTCACTGAAACATGCCCCATCAACCACTGCTCATTTCAATCATATCTTTCTGACATAAGGCAGGTTATACAAAAGCTACAGGATAATCAGTATTTTTGCACCTTCTCCCACCCTATCGTCTACTAGCAGCCTCACTTTTCACTTAAGCACTTGCAAGTTATGAACTAATTTTAAGTTTACATAAAAAAGTACACATGATAGCATAACAAACAGACATTGACCCATACAATGATGCTGTCAGATATTAACCTTTTGCTTTATACTTTTAAAAGGACTATCTAATTACAAATGCTATTGCAGAACGCTGGCTATCCACCTCAATTCCATTTAGTTCCTTCTTTCTACAACCATGTAGCAACCACTACCCTAGTTTTTATGTATAGAGTCCCAAAATGGTCTTACAGTTTGGATAAATATGTATTTATCCAAATAACAGGCCATTTCAAATGCTTTCAAATTTATAGAAAAGCTATCCCACTTTATACATTTGAAGTTGCTATTTTTACAATGTATTTTCTGGGGATTTATTTACATATGTAGCTCTTGTTCACTTATAGCTCACTGAATGTATGGGTCCGTATGTAAGTATACTATAACCTATTTTCTATTATTCTGTTGATGGACATTTTTATATAATTTAGAATTACAACTGAGGGTATTATAAGAAAAGTGTATACACCTCTCCCCTGGGCATGTTCACCCATACTAAGAGTAAGAACTTGGAGGCATAAGGATAGATGCAGTGACAGGGGAAAGTAAACGAACAAAGCAACCAGACATCCTCCCTCCATGAAAGTCACATATCCCAGTGTGGGAAATAAAGGAATAAACAAATAGCCATATCATAAGAGTGTTGAAGGAAGTTAAGGAGAAAGGTCGTAAAGAATGGCAGGCTGCTGTATTAAGACATGTGAGCAGTGAAAGCCCTTCTGAGGAGGTCATGCACATGCATGGGAAGCAAGCCACATGCACAGGCTGGGGTGGGGGAACTCACCCCAGGCAGGCAGATCCGTAAGAGCAAAGATCTTAAAAAAGGAATCTGTGTGCCAAGTTCACTCAATGATACTGGGATGGAGCAAGTGGCCAGGAGGGAAGTGGCTGCAATTGAGGTTGGAGAGGAAGCCAAAGGCCATGTCCATCAGGCTTTAAGCCACACTAAATCCTTTGGCTTTTACTCTAAGTGTGTTGTGAAGATGGCCATGTGTTGGGGGTGGATGTTGAAGAGTAGAACAGCATCATTAGATTTGGTTTTAAAATGTTTACTCCAGCTGCTGTGTGGACAACTAAGTAGAACGGAAAACTAGGTAGAAGTTGACTGGCCTTGCCCAGGGAGAGCTTGGGTAGTCTGGTACGGTGGACAAAGTAAGAATGATCTTATTATAGACATTAAGTTAGCTAGAAACTCATAGAGAGGGAATGGACCCTCAAGGGAGTCAGTTGGGAAGATGAGACATATCAAAACTGTGGCTGAAGACACAAAGCCACACCTGCAAACCTCTCCAGAGATAGACAGCAGCTGAGATTGTATTATAGTTAGCACTACCTGGTCCAATGAGCCTAAAGAAGGTGTCAGATGCACAGGTGGGTGACCAGAACATCCTGACCCATACTCCTATCCCTTTCTTCTTTTTTTTTAGTTTTTCTCCGGTACCGGGAACCGAACTCACGACCTTGTGCTTGCCAGGCAGGTGCTTTGCCACTGAGCTAAATCCCCAGCCCCACTCCTATCCCTTTCCTTGAATGCATTTATTCTTTCTCTATTAAAAGTTACAGATAGGCTGAAGGTAGTGATGTCCATCACATACCATGGCTACATCTCAATTCCCTATTGGACCAATAGTAGCTAAGCTAACTATACTTCTAATAGCATTAGAAGTATAGGTTCTAATAGTTATATATAGGTTCATTATAGTGTGACCCATAGTTATATAAGTTGTGATTTTGCCATATAAAATGCCCTTAACAATGAGCTTGGCGGCCACCTACTTTTGGGACCCCTCCTGTCTCTTAGGAGCTTTCTCTTAATAAACTTTTCCCACTGTTAACTTCCTTTGTCCTCATTTCCATTCTTCACTTCTCAGGAGACACAAACTCAGCACATCAGACATCTAACAGGTTGGGAGTCACTTGAATCAATTTGAGGTTGGATCTTACAGATTATGCTGATGTGATGTGAAAACATGAAACAAGTCTAGGATGATTCTAAAGGGTTGACTTGAAAGCACAGTGAATAATAGAACTGCTTCACAGGCTGGGAAAAGAACAGATAGATCTGCAGACAGACAGAATCAAAGCACTACAGATTTCCAGTAGACACTGGCCATGTCCATTCAGCATCCAAATGGACAGTTTTACTGTAGGTGTATAGTTTACTTTAGAGGTGAGGACCAGAGAGCTTAGCCTGAAAGTCATCTGCATCCAGAAGGTACCTAAGTCCACCGACCCTCCTGAGCTCAGCCAAGGACGAGCCATAGATGGACCTCAGGTCTGAGCCCTGAACTCTGTGCCATTTTGGCAACCAGAGTTTGGGAGATGCAAGAGAGATTTTCTAGGGTGAACACCCAGAAGTGGAGGTGCTAGGCTATGCCAGGCATATTTTCTATTTAATGAGCTACTGCCAGAATACCAAGGTCATTGACCCACTTACACTCTCACCAGAGTATCATGAAGATGTCATTTATACCACACTCTCACCCACACTTGATAATGCCAGACTTGAAAGTTCTGTCATCTGTGAAAAGGTGAAGCTATTCCTTTTAGATGTCAATGGTAATCGTGTAGACTTTTAGGACTTGGAAAGACTTTAGAAATAACCAATGACACACATCTATCATAACATTTCTCTTACTGCCAAGGAATTATTGAGTCACTTGTCTTTGCCTTTGAACAGAGCACAACTGCCTTCAAGGCAGGAGGTACTTCTTACTCTGTTTTGAATTTCCACATCTAGCACAGTGCCTGGGACTCTATAAATTCTACAAAAGGACAGCAGGGCCTGAGGGTGTAGTTCATTGGTAAAGTGCAAGATCCTGGGCTTAATCCCTAGTACCATGAAAGAAAAACAAAACTAATAATAGAGATGACAAATAGTAGTGAATGACAACATGAACCCTTCCATTTTATAACCAGGGAAGCAGAGCCCCTGGAGGCTATTTCTTTGCTCAAGATGACCCAGAATCACATCATCACCCAGTATAGTACTTCTTGGTCTGCTTTAATCACACACAATGTGGAGTAAACGGCAATATTCAGAATACTGGGAGAGAGATAGGTAACGCAAATAGGAATGTCCAGCTCAATTGGACATGTAATGACTCAGCTCCACCCAAGGGAGAGCTCTGTCAGTGGTGCGGTGGGCCAGGCCTATCTACAAGCAGGTCCTATGTGGATGCAGAGAATGGATAAACCTTTCAGCCACATTCCCTGGCATTAGACACACAGAAGAAAGAATCCATTCTAAAGAAGGGGCAACTAAGGCCCAAGGATTCATAAGTTCTGACAGACAGAACCTAGACCTTGGTCTCCTAGTCATCAGTTAACTGCCAGCCGCCTCCAGTCACACTGGCGTTGTCCCTCCCACTCCGTGGGTTTTCCCAGTGTGTTGGCACTGACCTTCAATCTCTCCTCTGTGCCTTTCCTTTGACAAATATTTGAACCACATATGGTTTCTAAAGTTTCATTAAAAGGGTTAGAGGTCCAGCAATGCCAACACTTTGCTAAAGTGATTCCTGACTATTTAATTTCGTAGCAGTTGTTTTTCTATTCCATTCCAGAGGTCATCCCATGAGGGGTGAGAGGGCACGTCAAATCATGTGTTAAATTTATTTGGCTTGGCAAAGCAAAAGGCAGAAAAGGAAGGTGCAAATTTTTACATGACAGAATTCTTTCTAACTACTGTATGTAGAGTGTATTTGACACTTTTATCTTAAGCAAAAGGCAATACTAAAACAGTATAAGGAAGTGCATGGGGAAAATACCACTATGATGTGTTCAGTAGCATAACAGGGTGAACAGTGTACTTCATCCAGCATGGACTAATTTATGTAAGATAAATTTTATAGTAAAGAATAGGGAAAATAAATCAACCGCATTAGTAACATGGCTAATGTACATTGGGTTCTGGGAAGCACCAAAGCTTTCACACATACCTTTAATTAAAAAGCCAAGGATTTTCCAAGTTGCATATTTTCTCATTTTAAACAAAAAAAATTTTAGAATTTTTTATTACCTTTTTTCTTCAAATCTTCATCAGGCTCATACATCTCAATGATCTGCATTGCCCTTTTAACATCGTAAAATGGAAATAAAATTTCATTCAGTCGAGGATCTCGTTGATGCTATGATAAGAAAATAACTCCACTTAGTTTGACATTTCTTGCCCAGGAGGCATTTCACATTTCTAAGTCTATCATTTCTAAAACAAGATATATCAGGACTACCACGTTTATAATTATAAAGATTGAATTTTGTTGCCTTCCTGTCTTTCTTCCTAACATATATCTGAAAAGCCCAAATTTGGGGCTATTTTGTTGGTTTTCCTTTGCTGCACAAGAGAGAGAGAGAAAATATGAGTTTTTCTTTTTAAGAGTTGAAGGATATATAACACAGTGTGTATATCAACTGTGTGGCCTTTTATCTCTTATACCACAGGTAACATATTTGACATAAACGTCTTTAAAATGTGAGGTCAAAATGCTTTTAAAATATCAATATTAAAATGGCTTTTAAAAGTAAAAAGCAAAATTCTCTAAAATAGCTCAAAAAATAAATAAATCATATACTAATTTAAGTTAAAAAAAAAAACAAAAAACAGTAACAGCAAAAAACTTTCTGTTTAATGAGTGAATATTTCCGGGGACTTGGAAAACTACATTTTCTTTTTTTTTTTTTTTTTTTTT
>NW_004955415.1:19310236-19380553 GCF_000276665.1 Chinchilla lanigera | reverse complement strand
GTTTTTCTCCGGTACCGGGAACCGAACTCACAACCTTGCGCTTGCCAGGCAGGCGCTTTGCCGCTGAGCTAAATCCCCAGCCCTAAAGGAAGCAAAGCTTTTTTTTTTTTTTCTTTTGGGTTTTTCTCCGGTACCGGGAACCGAACTCACGACCTTGCGCTTGCCAGGCAGGCGCTTTTGCCGCTGAGCTAAATCCCCAGCCCCGCAGAAAACTACATTTTCTTGAGTGCATATATTTCAAAATGAATCAATTGTCATGATGAAAATTAATTAGCACAAGGACATCTATAAGTTATAAAACATATAAAAATCTACATTTAAATATCAGGAGTTTGAAAAGCATCTTTCTCACTCTAAAATTTAAGTCTGTTGCCCTCAGAAAATTTTCTGGGCAGAGAGTACATGGATGATAAAAGCATTTAGGAGACTGATGACAACATCCTTTTCAAAGTGAAAACTAAGGTGCTCCTAGTAGAGCGGAAGGTCCCAGAAGCAATGTGTTTCCTGACGTCTTTCTGTTTCATGGGAAGTCTATTGACTACTTGACTCAGGTACATTGAGCAAGAGAGAGGAAGCGGGGCTGGGGATATAGCTAAGTGGCACAAGCGCCTGCCTGGCAATTGCAAAGTCCTGAGTTCGATTCCCAGTACCAAAAAAAAAGAGAGAGGAAGGGAGAGACAGAGACAGAGACACAGAGAGACAGAGAGAGATCTGGAGACAGTGGATCTATCCAATTTCCTTATTGCTTGCTGGGGATTCCAACACTGCACTATGTTCCTGGTCACACCTCAAGTAAATAAAAAAAGCAAAGTTCCATAAAGTGAAGACCATAAGCAGGTATGAAGAAGATCTGGTCAATAAATAGGAATTTATCAACAACTCTTTACCCATATATATGCACAGACTTTGAAAAACATTGGAAAGGCCTTTAGGAAGCAATTTAAAAGTTCATATGGATTTACTTCCCCTTTTGTTTTCGGATGATCACTTGAAAAGGGAGAATACCCAGAACAAACGCCTTTGGTGCCCAGAACACATGATGGCCCTAGGCTTTTCTGCTTTCCCCACCTTTTCCCCCACAATGAGTGAACAATGTTAACTTATGAGGAATTAATAACTTTTGGCAATTTATCCCAATGAAGCATACTTCTGTTGTAATCTAAGAAATTAGCGCTCACAACAGCTCATATCCATGCATGTGCAAGAGCAGAAACTATCATACTCCTAACAGGCCTTGAGATCATACAGAACAAAAGGGTGGGATATGCAGAGGAAGAGAAATTGGGGGGTGGACTATGGAACCCAGGCAAGTGAAGCCAAGTTCAGGAAAGTGATACCATCATGCAAGAGAGTTCCCCAATCAAGGAAATTACGAGCTCCGCCCAGGCTGAGAATGCATTGTTTTAGAAGCAAACAAATAAACAAACAAACTGAAACCCTCTTGCTAGACACATCCCTTCTCACATAAACAACACCATGGAAGAAGACGGATGTGGGGATGAAAACGGACAGCAGAGTTAAGTTCACTGTTGGTCACTATATTTCTCTTCCATATTAAAATTAAGCTTTTTTAAAATTAACACTCTATTTGTTGGTTTCTGGACTCATGGAGATGATGCAGCCAATACATAGGGATTAAAAGCAGACAAAAGAAGGGATTCACCTACAGGGGGGAGAAAAAGTTAGGGAAAGGAGGAGAGGGAATTTTGATGTTTGTGTGTTTTTACATGCATATATGTGTGAATTCAAACACAAGGTAGTTTATGTGTGGTTTGTGGATGGCAGACACAGTGTTACCATTAGCTGGGGGCTATCAGAAAAGCAGTCTCAGTCCCACCCTAGCTCTGCTGAATCTGATCCTGTGTTGTGGAACCCAAGGTTGGTGTTTTAAGAGTGACATGCTCAAGTTTAAGGAGCATGGTTTTAATCTATAATGGTATGCGTTTAGCACACTTGCGAATCTGTAGGGAAAAATAAGTACCTAAGTCCTACCAGGACTAATCATTTGAATCATTAATCATTTGAAATGCCCTCCCAATTAAACTCCATTAAAATGTAGTTAGAGGACATAATAATTCATTTGGCCATCTATCAGAAGCAAAAGGAAGGAAAACCAAGTCCCACAATGGGTGCATCACAATCCTCACTTCTAAAAACCACATCTACAGCAAATAAGCATCAAGTGCAGACAGTAGGAAAGTATGCTTGTTTTTTAATTTGTTCCAGCAGATAACACAATCTTTCGCTTTCCCTAAAAATTTTGCTTTGTAGGGGCTGGGGATTTAGCTCAGCGGCACAGCACCTGCCTGGCAAGCGTGAGGTTGTGAGTTTGATTGCTGGTACTCAAAAACAAAAAAAAATTGCTTTTTAATAAGGCAACGCAGCACAATCTGGATAAGCCAGGTGCAGGAAAACATATGGTAAAGTTTGCATTCAAATCACAAGACTGTAAATTATTATTATTATTTTTTTTTTTTGCTGTTTGAGACAGGGTCTCACTCTGCAGTTCAGGCTGGCCTTGAGCTCACTTTGTAACCCAGGCTGGTCTTGAATTCACAGCGATCCTCCTGCCTCAGCCTCCCGAGTGCTGGGATCACAGGAGTGCACCACCATGCCCGGCATGACTGTAAATTTTTTAAAAAACTGCAATGAGAAAATCAGGTCTAAGTAATCCAGAGTGATAAAGTTGCAAAAGAGCTCCATTCAGACACAGCACAGTGGGGTAAATTCTTCACAGCTTGGTGGAGGGACCTTTAGTTTAAGTTGGATAAACAATGTGCCCAGGATATTGCTCTCAGGATACCCAGTGCTTTATGAGGTAATACTCTACAGAGCTTCCCAAAACGAGTTATACAATTGTGTCCAAGTGAATGAGGAGATAATGGACAGGCCCTCATTCCTCAGGTCTTACTGCGAGAAGACATCATCTGCCTTGAATCCAAGAAGTAGCACTGGGAGAAATGAATGCTGATATATTCAAAAAAGATACAAAAAGAGAAATGAATAATTAGCCAGGATAAGCTTACTCATGAGACAAAACACCTCCTCCTTCTTCTTTGCCTGTGCATTAAAGAACAAAGATATTCCAAAAGGAAAAGAGATCCGGGGTCCCTTCATATTCCAACTGTAAAAGCGGGTTAGCCCTAATGTGATCACACTCTATATAGGAAGCAGGCGAAGAGAACCAGTAACGAGAAAAGAAAGCCGATTCCCAATTAGGGTGACCGGCTGAGGCTTTTTCCCTTTCTTTATTTTGATGTCTTCCTCCTGCCCTTTACATCCTTCAGTCCCGTGGCTCTCTAGTTGTTATCTCTGTGAAAATCAAATAGAAAATGAAGGTGACGCTAAAGTCAATTTAGTTTCTCACCAGGTTCAGGAAAAAGAAGGAGAAATTAACTGAAGCCCAGAGGTTTTAACTCGTCCTACCACACATACGCAGCTGAGATGGTAGGAGATCTAGCCAGCTGGTGCTCGCTAGCTCTCCTGGATTCTGGAATGTTATTTCTGTAATTTCAGCAAAGAACATTTCTACTGTCCATAGGCTGGGACTCAGAGAGGAGTGGCAAAGTTTTAGATGTGAATGGTGGATTTCTATGAATATATTCTTTATGAAGAACATCAGAAAACATATTGCAAGGAGGAATCCAGGAACCCACTAGCCAGTGCTGGACAAAACTACAATATGCAGATAAATCACCTGAAGTTCTGGCAAGATGCTCATTCAGATGCAGTGGGTCTGGGTAGGGCTCAGGAGTCTGCATTTCTAACCTGGTCCAGGGGATGCCAGTGCTGCTTGTCCACGCATCACACCTTGGCAAGTACTGACCATGGAAAGACACTGAGAAGCAGGTGAGGAGGTTGCTGTAGAGCTGTGGACAAGCCAGGAAGCACTGCCGACTTGGGCAGAGGGAGGAGGTGGCACACACACCCCACACAGCACCAGGGCAGTACATGAAGGATGGTAGTCTCTGCTCTCCCTCCTGCCTCCTGGAGACTACATTAGTACACTGAACAGAAAGACTAAGAGATTTAAAGGCTGGAAGGTGGTGAGTGAGCATGGCACTGCTAATACAAAGGGAATTTCTTCCACTACTACCTATTCTAATTTGACAATGCTGGTGTACTCCATCTATTAATTTTTGGTCTGTTGCTTGCTTCTCTGGCTACTTTGCTGGGTTCTCTTATTAATTTTATGGTGTATTGTTATTGGTATGGGGGTGGACTGTGGATAGCTGCAAATACAGAGAGACTAGGAATTTCTCCTTTCCTTCTTCCTCGTCTAATAAGAAGAAGGCCCAGGGCCCAGGGCCTCTGCTGAGACAGCGAGCACCGGCTTGTTGAGAGGACGCAGGTGAGGCCTTTTGAAAATGTCACAGTCTCACCTTTTGGATCATAGACTCTTACATTTCCAGGCCTGTTCCTTTCTTGAGTGATTTCTGTCCTCACAGTAAGGGCTTTGAAATTGCTCAGCATGGGAGGAGGACTGTGGGGAGACCTGAGGGGCGAGGGCAGGAGTCTAAAGGAGTACAAGGAACTAGCAGAAAATTCCCTGGCTTCAGCAGCTTCTTCAAGAAGCCCCTCATAGTTTAGCCTATCTTGGTGTTGCGTTCACTAGAACAAGACAAGAAGGTAGAGTCTCAGGGTGGACAATTTGAGTGAAAATAAAGGCTACACACTTTCCTGGACTGTCTTATAGTTTCTGCGACCTAAAGAAATCGAGAATCACACTGGTTCCATCAGCCCCACTCCAAAATTCCAAGTGTCTCCTTAAGTTAAGAAGAAGCCTAAGGGAAGGAAACGTGAAAACGAAAGGATACACACAGCCCACAGTAATAGTGATGGGTGGATAAACGCTTGTCTAAGGTGGGAAAGCAAGGAAATATGAGGGGTGGGGTTTTAAATACTCGTTAAAGTCAGTGTAAAGATTTTAATAGTTCTTAAAAGTTTAAAGTTTTAAAAATAAACATTTAAGAAAAGTTAGGAATTGCAAGAGTGAATTACTGGGAAGACCAATGAGAAGAATCCGTAAAAGGGAGTGTGACAAGTAAGAACCGACGAAAGGGATTGTTTCTGTGTCCAGACAAGAGGATGTGGTATGACGGTCTCTGCTTAACAGATGGCTGGGTGCCGGCTTCATTCCCATGCACACAAGGGGCCTCATTTCAACAAGTGACAAACTGACAATGCGGTAGGTTTTCTCTTCTCTACCGAACAATCTTCCCTCTTTAGGAGGAAGCTGGATTCCTGCCCAACGCACCAAATGTAAGAAGGCCAATGAACCAAAGTGGAGGAAGAAGCTGAGGGGAATCAAACAACAAAAGGAGGAAACAGGACGGGGAGGAAAGGGAATAAAGCAAGGCGATTTGAATTCTGAGCAACGATGGCATAAGAATGTGCATAGTATCCGGGTAAAGAGTCTGAACACAGTATTCACGTGATTAAAAACTAGTGGAGCAGAAAAAGTTGTAATGTTTTCAAGTAAAATAAATACTAGTATACTGTACTGAAGAGATTATTTACAAGTGGGGGCATCAGTGCAGTTATAGGGAATCTCTTTTCCTTTTTTCATGGATGCATTTAGACTTTGGTTAGAATAGTTTCTAAAGTGCAATGCTATGAATTAGTAGCCCCTGAGCCTTCAAGAAGAATAAAAACAGAAGACTTTTGGCAAAGATTGATTTGTTTCTACAAAGTAGTGAGCCACAAACTACCCGTTGTATTTTATAAGGTATTTTATAGCTCATGGGTCTTATGATGCTGTCTTTTCTCTTCTTTTTTCTCTCTCTCTCTTCCTTTGCTGCAGTGTTAGGATCAAACCAGGGCCTTGCACAGCCTAAGCATGTGCAGCACCGCTAGGCCAGACCCAAAGCTGTCTTTTATAACATTTTCTGTATATGGTATGATGATTACCTTGAATTATTTTGTTTGTTTTTTTTTGGGGGGGGGGCGGTTTTCTCCGGTACCGGGAACCGAACTCACGACCTTGTGCTTGCCAGGCAGGCGCTTTTGCTGCTAAGCTAAATCCCCAGCCCCACCTTGAATTATTTTGAAACAAAAATATATTATCCATCTCTCACTCAAACTTTTCTTACTTATTTGTTGGAAAAAAAAACCATGAATTTTCCTTTTGGACTAATAAGATCTTTGATGGATTTTGCTGAAAAGAAAACAATTTTTTGTGTAAAGAAAAAATACATTCATTTAGTTATAATAAAAATTGTAACCTTTACTCTTTCCAAAATATTTTTCTCTTGTGCTTAAGCAAAATTTGTCAGCCAATTTCGGTTGTTAAGTGAATCATGTTCTAAAATTAGTTCTAAGCTTGTCTATAAAAGTAAAGTTTTGATCTGCAATCCAATTGGCCTTATATATTTTCACCCAGGAAATCAAATGTGCTTGTTGTCAAAATATCCTGTTTGAACCTACACATTTCTCTTACATGCAATCAATTAAATGAAAAAATTAAAGCTTTCCAGTCCATGCAAAAGTATGAGCTAAAGTTAGCAATGGAGAGTCCAACTACAGTGTGGGAAACTCAGTCCATTCTCTTTCCATTTATTGAAATTGGTAGAAAAAAAAACCGCCTTAAATATCATCTTGCAAAAACATAGACACATTTAATTATATAAATATATTATAAAATTCACACAAACACACAGAACCAGAGCTACACATCACAGCGAGAAACCAACACAAAGCCGTGTGCAAAGCCAGCGTGAAGGAAGCGAACGGACACATGGGCAGCAGCTGATTTTTGCACCTGGTACGGCCATCATGGAAAGATCAGCAGGTGAGAGGCAAAGCGAACAAGGGTGTGGGGTGCAGGCATGCAATGAGGATGCAGAGGGAGACGAGCCACTGCACACAGACGGTACGGAGTTAATGTATGAAAAAGCTTACTTCATTTAGAAAGCTCACTAATTGGTCTACCGTTAAATAATCAGTTTTGTCTCCATTGCTGAAAAGAAATTTATTAGAAAAAGTAAGTTTTTGTATATGATGCCACAGTAGGTACGATTTACATGTTGACATTTGTTGATGATAATTCTAAACTTATTATCTAATCCTAAAATAGTGCTGAATTCTTAAATGGCCAGAGACTGTTGATAAGGGGGAAAAAAGCCCAACAACAATAATGACAAAGGAAATAAAACACTCCCGCTAGGTCACAGGAAAATGCCTGCAATTCTTTAGCATTATCAAGAGATGTTATTTCAAAAACAACATGTAAGTCATCCATTTGAAATAATTGGAATGAATGAACTTTTCAACAACATATTAACATTCCAAATTGAATCTAGTTAGTTCACATAATGGGTTAATACCTAAAGGAGCAGGTTAACATTGTAGGTAGTTAGTAAAGCCAATGCCAGGGGGGAAAGTTCCAGGTGCTGCAATTAATTTATGTTAAAGTTTTTCAAAACCTGAGTAAACTTTTATACTAATCAACTAAGGAGTGAAAATGCAACTCTGACTACATATTCCTCCTCCTACTACCAACATTGAATTAAAACATAATGGCAAGTAGATGTTTTAAATATCTAAAAGGACAAGAATAATATTTATAGAACACTTTCTCATAATTAGAACTTACATTTTTTTAAAAAGATCTTCTATATCTGTCCGAGGACAAATCTTTTGTGTAAGTTCATAGAACTTTTCATAAGTAAATGCGGCAGGCTCAATTTCATCGTTCTGTAAAGAATAAGAGTATCATAAATCATAGAACTCTTTCTCCTCGGAGGCCAGACTCTGCAAGGTCAAACAGCAAAGTCTTGATCACTAGCAACCCTGAAAACCAGGAGGGCAATCTCTGGGCCACCTTCCTCTGTCACAGTATGTATAAACAAACTCTTTCAGTTACCACCACATCTGGCTACAGCTGGACCTCTTTGGGCCACACCCAGAGAACAAATATAGAGAGACAATTTTTCCATCTCTCTTTGAGCGGGAAAAGCAAGTGTCCATATAGAGAATGCTGAATTAATCATTCCCAGTATTTAATTATGCTTATATCATGAATTTTCAGAAGACTAAAGAAAGGAGCCTAGAATGACTATATAAGATTTGACTTATACTGAGATGTCTATTTCAAAGGACTTTTTAAAGAAATCATTGGTCTCAAATCTTTTTTCCTGTCCATAAATTAATTTCAGTTGTTTCAAATCTAAACAGTCATGCACACAAATGATTGGTTGGGGAAGGGGTGCTTTATAAAATACTGCAAGGTGACCTTGAAGGAATGAATTTATTAGCTACTTATTCATACTGACATGTGCACGGTTAAGGCAGTATGGCTGGTCTTCTCTAAAATAAGTTCCATGAGCGTGTAAAGAATGGCCTGGCTTTTGCTTTCTATCTTAATAAAGTTGACACAAATAGTTTTGAAATAAACTAGTTAAATTTTAAAACATGAAGGTTTAAATCAGAGAGAGGGAAGAAGGAGAAGATAAAATTATCTTTACTATATATAGTTGAAAAGATCAGTATAATATAAATAACTCAGCTTATCATACATGAGAGCACAAATAAAGTAATTTTAGAAACACAGTAAGTCAAGGAATACCTTTCCACTTGGAAGACCTAACTCCTTGAGTGCTTGAAAGATCACTTTTTCTGTTTTCCCCGATGCAAAGGTTCTAGTAATACTAGGGCAACAAAGAAAGGAAAAAAAAAAAAAAAAGAAATCAAGTTACTGCCAATTCTGATTTCTTTGATCCAAAGATCCAAGTACTCCTAGGAATAGTGTAAATGGGGGAAAGAAAAAAGACAATAAAACTAACTTTACATTTGTAGAGGTACTGTGTTGCCCAAACTAGCTCTTCCCATGTCCTTCTGGTTATCAGGGATGATTTTGCTACTGATGGAACCAGATTCCTAAACTAACTGTCCCTTTGGTGTTGGTGAACACAAGGGAGCAGAAAGATACACAGGGTTGGACAAAAACTGCTGCATTTTGGTCCTAAGAAATCACTTCCTTAGGAAAATGTGATGTAGCAGTCACGATAGCAGCTGTAAAAAAAACCTCAGGTCAACAGATGTGGAATTGGAGAAAGAAGTAGCCTGTAGATCTGAGCTCAGGCTCTGGTTGCTGCTGTCCTGGTGTGCATGCTGACTAACAGCTGACACATGTCATCAGACAGATTTTGATTTTGTTTCCATGTTAAGCACTCTTGAGCCACTCTTGTAGCACCAGCTGCCTCAAGGAGTAGGGACTTTATTTTGAAAGTGACAGGTTGGGGACTATGACAGTTCACCTTGACGGTCAAGCTGATTGGATCAAGGGATGCCTAGGAAATTGGTAAAGCATATTCTGGATGTGTCATGAGGTGTTCCTAGAACCAGTGGCATCTGGAACAGCAAACGGGGGAGACCTGTCCTGAACATGAGTCCTATCCAATAGGGTGGGGATCTAGATGGAACAAAAGCAAAAAAGGATGTTCATTAGTGCACTCTGTGACTCTCTGCCTCCTGGCCACTGTGAGCTGAGCAGCTTTTCCCAGCCACACCTTTCTGCCATATTCTTTCTGCTGCACACAGGCCTAGCAACAGTAGAGCCAGCCGACCATGGGCTGTAACCTAACAACAAGAGACAAAACAAAACTCTTCTTCCTAAAATGTTATCCTCAGGTAGTTTGAAACAAGAACAGAAAGCTGACTAGAATGGAATGGGAGCAATGATTCAATAATCTAACAGAATCTTGGAAGTATCCTAAGACATGGTATCTCCAAATAACCTTTTAACTGGTACAGTGAGTATGAGTATCATTGCTATCTAATGTACAACACTTTAATGAGTCTACCTTCTGGTGTTGATACGGAGAGTTTCATTATAAATGCACTGATGACACATAGCATAACAGATATCAAGGGGAGGATAGGTTCCCAAGAACCCAGCCTTTGGCCTCTATGCTGTGTAATGTGTTACCAAGACTTTGGAGACTAAATTTGGAAGTCCAGGTTTTGCTTGAGGATGGAGCTTATTTATCTGCAAAGCTTAGCTTAGGAATGTCTTCTGTGCACCAGTTGAGTTCTTACCAGCGTCTCATGCCCAGGCTTTGCATATGTTGCCCCATTCATGCTAAGGGGAAGGCAGGCTCCAAATGTAAGTACTGACACCCAGCAAATCTTGACGCGTGGGAGAAAGCACCACTTTAACTGTTGAGTACAACTTCCCAAAATAGACTGGAAGTAGCTTTAGATACACGAATTACTATGTGTTTATTCAAAGCCTTATTGTTGCATGTTACGTCAAATACTGCATGAAGAAGTACATTTTGAAGAGTGTTGAGACAGCTCTGTTCAATTATAAGGAAGTCTATGCATCTACTGGCATGGTGGAGCAGGGGTGTTTGACATCAACTAAACTGATAAGCAGATTTATAATAAAGAGGGTCTGGCATCCATATTTTCTCACATCTCAAGAGTTCATGCAATTTTATTCATTGCATTGGGGTAAGATGGAATTTATGTAGCCTTTTTAATTTAGGTGAAAGCAGCTTTTCAGTGTGTCTTTCTTTTGGAAAGTATGTATTAAGGTCATAACTGTACCTCCACAGGAGGATCAGGTACCTGTAATTTGGAGGAAAACTTTTGTATAGCACATTCAAGAATACTCCAGCTAGCCCACACCTCTGCTGGGTTTTGATGGGCCTGGAATATGGAGACAGTTAAGTGATGGACACGGTCACAAGTGTAGCAGGTGTGAGCCTGAACGTCAGTGCTGTGGGAAGGGAAGAATGTGTAGAAAATGAATCTTTGGTGAGTGCTTGTTCAGGTGCCCAGAAATCAAACACAGAAGACTGTTGGGGGAGAAGGGAGAGGGAATACGGGAGATGAAAGGTTCACTTCTCACTTTCATCTTTTCATGAAGGGGCTTGGGCTGGGCAACTGTCACAGATTTATTTACCTTATTCTAAAAAACACCACTGCCACCCAGGATGGAAAATGGGAACAAGTCAAGGAGACCATTTCTCTGAAGTGGGGTGTGTTTCCTTGGTCTGAGGCAACTTTCTGAATCATTCTTGAGTCTTACCATGGATTCACTTGGGAATGTAGGGCAGGGGGAAGGGAGGCCTTGGGAGTTGAGGTGAATTATTTGAGTTTCCAAAAAGATGCCCTTTAACCAAGGTTCTTAGGGAAGCACTTATCACAGTCTGAGGACACAGCTGCTACTGTATTATGCCTCTAAAGGTGGTGGTATATTCAGCTCTATGCATAACCTCCTGCCCACTGAGTATGTCTCAGTGTTTCACACCATAGCTAACAGCAGCTCAATGAGACTTTGTTGAACCAAAATAAACTGCCACCCCTTCCCTAAAAGGGATGTTACAAGACCAAATGCTCTTTTTTTTTTTTTTTTTTTTTTGGTACCAGGAATCTAACTCACGACCTCACGCTTGCCAGGCCGGTGCTCGTGCCACTGAGTTATATCCCTGGCCCAAGAGCAAATGCTCTTTGGTTGTGTCCAGTCCTGCTCGAATTCCGGTTAAGCTCTATCTCACAGGGGATCTTTCAAGTGACTAAGGGAGCTGTGACCCTAGAAAGAAAGGGAGTCCCACTCTTTGCTTGCCCACATAAGGGCTGCAGTACACACAAGGGCTTTAACACCATCTTCTTTTTTCCCATATTTTTATTATTGGTTATATAGGTTAATGGGTTTCATTTTGGCAGAACTGTACATGCACATAGCACTGTTTTTAATCACTCAACCATCTCCTCCCATCCCAATTTTTCCTTTAATTTTACATGATTTTTTTTTGGGGGGGTTCAATGTTTAATATTGTTTAATCAATGCTTAATCATTGCTTAATCAACGTTTACTCTTACAACAAGCCACAGAGGACTGAAAAGAAGGAGTGGGGTTACTGCTTGCAGTATGAGACATTCCTGTAGGCAGCCAGGCCTTTCGGCCTTCAGGACTTGCACGAATTGCACAGGATGGGGCTCCTATGACCACAGCTGGCGCGCCTGGCCTACGTTCACACTACTGCATCCTTCAGCATCTGCCACTGTCTGACTCCCCCACCACCCAACTCTAGCCATTGGACCCCACCTCAGGTCACAAGAGATGAGAGATTGCAAAAGAAAGGAGCTGTTTTCAAAGCTTTGGTCTGAGTGGCACAGTACTCTAAGGGTGAGTTTGTAAGTTTGAGAAAAAAGTCAAACTACGTACGATTATTTTTGTGGCGTGATAGAAAAATATAGCAAATATTTAAATGGAACAAAGTTTATTACAATAAAAGACACACTACCATTAATCCTCCTCAAAACAGTCTCCTTTGGTCCAAGCATGCTTATCCCATCATTCATGCCACTTCCAGAAGCAGTTCTGGAAGTCTTCTTTCATGTTAGTCTCACCATCCTAGCCTCCTTGATGTCCTGAATCGGTTTGTAATGTTTCCCTTTCATGGTCATTTTGACTGTGGGGAACAGCCCGAAGTCGCGTGGTGCCAGATCTAATGAATAAAGTGGATGAAGACATATCATAATGTTCTCATGAGCCTTTCTGTTGGGTGTCACTAAGGAGCCACATTCACTATATTTTTGATCACAGCTTGAAAAGATATAAAAGGGTATGTTTAGAACCAGTTCAGGAAGCAGAAAGAAGAATGAGGTAACTGTGTCTGAAGTTTGAGGGAATGTTCTGAGTGTGATTCACGGCAATGTGCCTTTTACTGCACACTTTTCGAAGATTAAACATTCACTTTATTTTTCAATCACAACTTGTACATAGAAAAAGACAAGGAGTGAGATTTTTCCCTCAGTTGTCATTCCTACTATTTCTTGGACATTAAACTTTAGTTTACTGCTAAAGAACAGGACCCGTTCCCCAGGCTATGTAATGATTATGAAACCAGATCCCTTTTAACACGATGTACACTACATTAAGAGCTTCCATTTTTAAAATTCCAGAATGATAGTGATGAAATGACATTTCAAAAGTGTTTACTCTTCATTAAAACATTCAGAACAATTTCCATCTCACCCTTGGCAGCTGCTCTACCAGGAGAGTTATCCACTTTTTATTGGCTTGGTATCAATTCTCCATTAGCTTTTCACAAACTGCCCCAAGTCACAGACGTCTTATGTCAGACACCTGTAATTACTGGCAAACACCAGAGTGCAGGTCAAAGAGAGCTAAAGAAGATGCCAAAACGGGCTATTTCTACCAAAAAGTAGTTAATACTTTTGTACGTGAACATGATAAATAAAGACTAATGCAATCAAAAGAGGCTCCCAAGATCGTACATTTATGGATTAATTAGTAGGAGACATACAAGTGAAATCAGAACTGCTCCTTAGAAGTGCTTTGGTCACAATATATGTGTTTCTATTTTGCCCATTTTCTGAACCTTATCTTGGCAGAAAAGGCAGGATAGTAAGACAAGGTGAACAGATCCAACTTATATTTCCGTTCATCACATTGCTATCTGTACTCTCTAGAGTTTGGATGTATTACTTCAATATTGATTTTAAATAAAAATGGTTTGTGTATATAGCAATAGCTGTATGGTGTTAGGACACACTAAAATAGTTGTCCTGCTATTGATAACCAAATGAAGAGCTTTTAAGAGCTTTAAGGCACAAAGTATGTTTGCCAACAACCATCAGGCAAGGTTTTAAACCCTATATGCACTTGTAAAGGCTACAACTGACATATTGGGTATGTGACCTGCTAAGCTCTCATACAAGGTTAAATAAAAAGAACACTGTGTAAAAGGGGTCTTTCTCATGATTTCTGTATTTTCTCTTTTCCCATAACTATTTGTCATGTCACATGTATACTTAAGTTTATGATTCTTAAAACTTGTAGAATTAAGAGAACTGATTCTAGGATAATTCTGTTTGATGTGGCAAGAGTGACGTCAAGGGACCCAGGACACAGCAAAGGCAGGACGGAATTTTCAGAACAGAAGGAAGCTGCTAGGCAGGAGAGAAGAAAAGAAGCTGCAAGTGACAAAGGTAACCAGCATGTCACTATTCAAGTGTGTCTATTTAATTGTCTGTACTTGGTGACCTGCTGCCTCATCTGTCACAGGCAGATCACTTCCAAGACAGGATTCTACCAGTAGTTCTACTTTACTTCTTTGCTTAAGTGGTGTCCAGAGAAGACATCAGCTGAGTCCGGAGAATCCTGGAAGAGTGGGGTGGTATCTAGAAGTCGTGTTTGATGGATATTGGGGCCTTGGGTTTGTGAACACAATACTCTTCTGACTGCATGTGGACATTTCTGGGGCCCAGCCCAGCTTCTGGGATTTCCACAAATGCTTACACAAACACCACGCAAAATGAGCCTGGAGAGTTTGGCAAAGGAATCCCAGTGCTACCATGACAAGACCTTCTAACTAAATATGCAGACCCTAGGGAAAGCCCGAATCTTGGAAGGAAGTTGAAAGCCAGAAGAGGGATGCATGGAGACCCCTCAGAGAAAAATGTGCTAGACCAGCTGTTAAAGAACACATGTGGAGGATGTGTCTGGTTCACATCTTCTTCCTTCATGATTCCACCTGAATCTTACTGCTTTTTTCTCCTTCAGTCACTAGTAACTTGCCAAGGTAACCTAATCCTAATGGGTTGGTATTAGGGGATGAAGCCTTTGAGGGGTTGGCTCATGAGGGTAGAGCTGTCCTGAATGGAGTTAGTGTCCTTATGAAACCTCAGAGTGCTCTCCACTCCGCTCGCTGCATTGTTAGGGTGTGGCCAGAGACAGCAGTGTGTATCCTGGAAGAAGGGCCTAGAAGGGGACACCCTGGCACTTGGAACTGGGTTTTCCAGCCTCCAAAGCACAGAATAAACTTCTGTTGTTTCTCAGCCACCCAGCCTGCAGTACTTTGCTCAAGCATCTGAACTAAGACAGCACTGCCCACCCTGAGCCCCAGATGTCCAGCAAAGTCATGATTGGAAGGCACAACCCAGGGGCAGCCCACTTCCCAGGACAGTCCCCACAATGCCACCGTCACACACAGTACCAGCCTCTGAACTTTTGGCTGGTGGCTGCTCAGGTAAATAGGCAAGGGAAATTTCAATTCCAAAACGCACTTGTTTGAAAAACACAGCATTTGACCAAGAGATTCCAATGAAACCTCCAGAAATATTTTAAAGGCAAGTAGCAAACAATACTTATAGAGGTCCCCCACTTTGGTTTGGAATCATGAAGGTGAATCCAGGGCATGGGAGTGGCCAGGATTGGCTGACTTACCTCCTCACTGGAATTTTACCACTGGGGTTGGTCATAAATGCCAATTTCATCCAGCTAGAAAACAACATCAACAGCGTTGTTTGAGTTTCTTGGGATGAGCAGCTTTAAAAGAAAGCTCATTCAAACAAACATCTATTCTAAAAATCAGAGAGAGCGATGTGGTATGGTATAAATTCAAGGCTGTCAGATTTAGTAAATAAGAATACAGGACTCTCTGTTAAATCTGAATTTCAAATAAGTACCATAACATTTTTGTATGAGTATGCCCTATGTAAAATTTGGACCATATAATAATTATCTGTTACTTCTCTGAAATCCAAATTTAACAGAGAGGCTTGTATTTCAATCTGGAAACTCTAGATCATCAAAAAATGGATCCTGCCCTTGATTATTGCTGTTTACTGACATCTTAAGGTGACAGGAAATACAACTCTACACGGATGTCAGCCAGTCATTTCCTGGGGGCCCATGAGGACTCCCAGCTCCCGCAGCGACAATGTAGACCAAATGGGCACCTTCCTTAAGCTTCAATGGCAAGAGAAAGCCATCACCATGGTGAGTAACTCTGCTTTCTGTGGGCTTTGAGGACACATGAGGACACAGAACATTTATTGTACTTTGGAGTTCTTAGCTAATGTCTCCCACGCTCAGCATTTTTACCCAGTAACAGTCTAATAATTTGCAAAGCACGATGACTTAGTAAAGTTTACCTTATGTCAAGTTTCCTAGAAGAAAAAGCAACTACTTACTTAGATGCATTTGTGGGGGAGGGGCAAAGGGACCAATAGGAGCACAGAGGACAGGGAAAAATGATTCAGCGAGCTTGTATTCTCAGCGAAAGGTTTAATCTGTCTTGTGTGATATGCAGTAGCCTTGGCGACACAGGGACTGGCCTTCTGCGCCCTGTGTTAGCCTGTCATTTGCTATGGGCTTCCTCCAGGGAAGAGAGAGGCATATCCTTCCCATTTCATAGATGACAGCTCTCTGGAGAAATGGATGAGTCTGTGCAGCAGGTGGCTGGGTGAGCAACAGCTCCACAAAGAGACCTGGACAGGGCACCGTAAGATCCAGTGTCCAGCTATGGATGTTTGGGTCATGCAAGTATAACTGAGCCTTGTAAAAGTTTTTGATCCTTTGGAACTTTTGGTTCCTGAAGTCTTAACATTGAGAAAAAAACCAACAGGTTCCTCTTTAACAAATTAGGCCATGGCAATTGCTGAGGAAAAGTCAAAGAAGCTGCACAACAAACAGGAACTTACAAGCCTAGATAACTTTCCTTCACCAAAAGGATGGTGAAAAAGTCAGGGATACTGTAAAATTAAAATAACTGGCATTTCGTAAAGAAAGAGTGGAAGTCTTAATGTGATAGCAGCCAGCCTTTTTCCGAGGTCCCAGGAGGTACTTTCCAGTTTATCCACACAACAATTTTCATTCACAGATAGGGGCAATGAGCTGAAGAATCCATCTGATGTGGCTAAGCTGGGATAGTCAGTCCACTCTTTTAAATTCCTGCTGAATGACCAGGATGTAAGGACTGAAAGTGCCTATTGCCTGGCCGGTTGGCTCATACCAAGCCTGGCTTTGAGATGCAGAGTGAACCCCACAATTTCGCCATGTGGTGCTTTCAGCACCTCACGGCTGCCTGCCAATGGCCCAGTGAAATCAAACAGCCCTACCTTCTCACAGATCACTGCTTTTCAGAATGGCTCACATTTGCCTTTGGCTAGGAGTTCTGCTTGGGGAACTGTCATGTTACCTTGGAAGCTCAGTTTGGGTAGGGATAAAATCTACCACTGTAGTATCCTTCTGGATTTTAGACACATTGAGCTAGGTAAGACCTTGACTAAGTCTTTGATTGATTGAATCCCTGATTCAGAAGCACTGCAACTGGGGCCATGGCTTCCTTTGGATGTTTCTACAAGTGCTCTTTCAGCTCCCTTATTTTTCAGTTTCATACAGTAGAGGCTGTACCCCAGGTCCCAGATACTGGTCTTAAGTATGCAGAGCTACCAATCAGAAGACTCAGTTTTGTGATACCAAAGCCAATGCTCACAAACCACAGGATACTGAGTAACCAAGGGTAGTAGCTTTGAGCCATTGCCCTACATGGGTTTTTAGCTGTGGGCCCTGGTACTATGTGTAGTTAGGTAGTATGAAAAATGCTGGTATGTGCTGGGCAACTCATTCTCCGAGGTCAGGAGTATGGAAGGAAATGTAGGCAGGTATTGACCTGACCGTATACATATATCCTTTATCTCCTCATCTGACCACGGGCTTGACAATTCCCAAGAACAAAAGGTGACACAAAGGAAACTCACTGTTTCTTGAGGCATGTCATTGGACTGACGTTGTTGGCTCTGAA
The DNA here is from genome assembly GCF_000276665.1 of Chinchilla lanigera. Lineage (NCBI taxonomy): Eukaryota > Metazoa > Chordata > Mammalia > Rodentia > Chinchillidae > Chinchilla > Chinchilla lanigera. The sequence continues at coordinate 19,362,989 of NW_004955415.1, read as the reverse complement.
GTTGTGTATGATCGATCTCAGGCCTTCTACCCATTGCTGGAAGAGAAAGAAAAAACGTTCTCCTTGAACCGATCTGCAGCAGCCAACTATGGTGGTATTTATTAAACAGCCTGTATCCATTTTGTGTAATGAAAATATAAACTCTTCTTTTATCTCCTTCCTGCCACACTCCTGTCCACATTAGGCATGCTCATATTTTATTCTTTAATAAACAGCTTTCATCTTTTCCATGAAGATAAATGTGGCATCTATCGTGCCATAAAATACTAGGCTGCCACAAAGGAATGCTGTCCACTGATTGACTTGCTAAGCCTCCCCTTTGCAGCCTGTTTAAATACAAGCCCTCTTTCAAACGCTGGTGATTTCAGTTTTTTCTTAGCAACATATACAATACATGATGATATAACCTGCCCATTCCCGTTTTAGAGGATGAATGCACAGGGGTTCTTTGATTGTATTGTGTGATTCTTTCCATCCGGGTTTGTTATTTCACCTGTCTATGTTTCCCCACAAAGCCTTAAAAAGTGAAAGATTCCTTGATCTCCAGGGTACCCAGAGCAAGTAGTAATGTGCACAGATAATTTTTGTATAAGGACTTGGACCTCAGTAGTTCATGCCATCCCTTGGTGGATTTACAAGGAAAAGTGAAGGGTGATGAGCATGGCAGTAAAAGGGCATTTTACTAAAAAAGGCTAGCCATGAACTAAGGCCAGTTCTGCTGTTGGATGCATTTACTGGTGGCAACGAATGCCATAGAAGAACCAGCTCTTGGTAACGTGCTTTGTAGCAGACAGAACTGTGACTCCCATACAAGCTGGTTCCTTATCTTCTTAGATTTATAGCCTGACTGCTTAGGTTTCTGGCTCAGTGCTGAAAAAGGGAAAATATTTTGGTATTAGGACTGTCCACATATTGCCATTTAAACTGTGTGCACGTAAATTTCAGTGTCTCAGTTGTGCAGTCACATATCAAGTGCTCAAAAACCAACTTGGGGCTGGTGGCTCCCATACTGGGGAGTGCGATAAGGAACATCCCCATCATCACAGAAGTTTCCATCATCACAGAATGTAATGCTGTGCAATATTACAAAGCTCAACACGGTCAAACAATTTAATGTTTGCAAGAGGACCACTGAACTGCAAGTGTCAGTTTTTTGTTTTTGCTTTCTTATAATTTTAATTTGGTAAAATGGATAGATCATTAAATTTGCCACCTCAACCACTATTAGATTAACAGTCCAGTGGTCTTATGTACATTCAGCTTATTGTACAATCATTACCACCATCCATCTCCACAGCTATTTTCATCTTGCAAATCTAAAACTTTGTACCATTAAAAAAATACCTCCCCTCCTCTCTCTCCCGTCAGCCTTTAATGATCACCATTCCACATTCTGTATCTAGGATTCTGAACTCTCTATACCTGAAATGAGGACAGTCATTTAAGTCAGTTTATGACTGATCTATTTCTTTTAGCATACTGTCTTCAAGGTTCACCTATGTGTTAGCATATGCCAGAATTCCCTGCCTGTCAGAGGCTGAGTATGATTCCACTACATGCATGTTCTGCATTGCATTCATCCATTCTTCTTTCAATCAAAATGTGTGCTGCTTCCCCTCTGCGGCAATTGTGAGCAATGCTGCTATCAACATTGACATACAAATAATTCCTAGCTTCTCCTTTAAATTCTTTTGGGTACGTACTTAGCAATGGAGTTATGGAATCATATGCTAATTCTATTTTTAATTTTTGTGGAACCACTATACCATTTTCCACACCAGTTGTGCCACTTTATATTTTCAACCACAGTGTAAGAGGTTTCTAATTTTTCCATATGCTCACCAACACTTGCGTCTGTTGGTAGGAGCCATTCTGGTGGCTATGACTCAGTTTTTACTACCTCTTTATGCTCCACTCATTCCTAACAGCTTTCTGAGGGAAGACTGCAGAGCTCAAAGAAGTAAATTTCCTTCTGCAACTAGCAAAGGCCATTTTGTGAGAAGTGTAAATAGCATCAAAAGCCTCAGCAAGCGTGAGGGTGAAGTCTGGATTCTGAGAGAGGAGGAAGAAACAAAATAGTAGCATTCAAGAAACGGCTTGCTTACTTTTCCTCGGCAGACCTCTCTTCCTCTGTCTGGCTAAATATGGACTACAACTCCCTGAAGAGCATCAGATATCCTGTTATTGGCCTAAAAAACCACAGGCCCACACAAGTTTCCCAAGAGCAGACAGAAAAAGCACAAGTAATTTGGTTGGCATTAACACGGACCTGAAGGTTTGTGACATGTTCCAAAACACAACACAAAGTCCACTGTTTCCTAGGGCAGAAAAGCTGACAGTTCAGTAGGAAGGTTCACCTCTTGATAAGTTTCTAGAAATAAATTCCAGAGATGGTGGACTTTGATGAGGCTTAAACAACACTCATCCATCATTTGAAAATGTAACTCTTGGGAAGAATCTTGTTTATCAGAACAGACCTTTGAGGTCCTTGCTCCAGGGACAGGGCCCAGGCTTTAGTTAGTACCAAATGCCACCAAACCCCTCAGAGGCCTTAAAGAGCATTGGGAGGGGGAAATTGTGGCTTCTTTCTCCTTAGGATAAAGAAAGCAAGGTCAAGGGTCTTGTCCAAGGTCACAGAGCAGCTGGTGTGAGGCAGAGGGGCAGTAAGAACTGGTGGGCTAATTAACTCTATGTTTTCCTATAGGGGACATTTTCACCCAATGGCGTCTTCACACGTCTATCTCTGTGACATGGAAAAGAGGGCTGCAGACCATTCCTTTTCTCCCTTGCTGTTCAGGTCAAGCACACTTAGCATAGTAAAGCCAAAGGATTGTAGGAAAATGTTAATATTTCTTTGTCTTGCTGTTCTTTTTAAAAATGAAATAGATGAAATGCCAGCAGGTGTCAGTAGAGTCCTGGTGTTTCCTTAAAAAGTTTCACTGGCAGTGACCAAGGTGCCTACCAGCTTTTTTGATCAGATTAGCTAAACCAAAAAGATGATGTGTTTATATATATATATAAACCTTGAAAATAAGCAGGCATGAAACAATAATCATCTACATTATGTCCAGGAGGCACAACCTCAAGTCCTTTGAACACCTACACTGGCACAATGGGGTCAGCCTCTGGAGATGACGCCTGCCATACAGGACAGCTTCCTCCTGGTCCAGCCCTCTTGCGTGGATGCAAGCACCCCGGAGACAGGCGAATCCTAGAGTCGGGAGTCAGATCTGTCCAGATGGGCATGGCATGGCTTCCCTCTTCCCCAGTGGGCTGTGATTATTACTGTTCGCTCGTTCATTCGTTCCTTCCTTCCTTCCATTTTCTCTCTCTCACTCACTCCCTTCCCTCCTCCCTTTCTCCCACTCTTCTCTACTTCCTCCCTTCTTTTCCTTCCCCCTTCCCTTTCTCTCACCCTTCTTCTTCTCTTCCTTTTTTTTTTTTGTTTTGGTACCCACAATTGAACTCAGGATGTTATGCTTGCCAGGTAGGCACCTGTGCCACTGAGCTATAACCCTGGCCACTCTTTTTCTTTTCTTTTCTTTTTTCTCTTTTCTTCTTTTCTCTTCACTTCTTGTTCTGTCACTTTTTAATGTTTTTCAACTTTTTGTGTACTTAACTCTTCTAAGGATAAGTGAAGGACCCTTTAAGTGATTTTTAGGGGTTTATGTGAGATGGAGTCAATTTGGAAGAGGGGGAGGAATAGGAGCAGACTCTAATTCCTGAGAACTTTAAACTTCTCTAAGATTCCTTAAGTTTATTTTCCACGTGCAGGCAGTATCTAGCTTACAGGCAAATGTCTAGGCCTTGCTGCTACCTATCTTTGCTGTCAGAACAAGAGAACTGTCACAAAGAGAACTGTCCAAAGAATCCCATGAAAACAACAGGAGAGAGAGATATAACAAAACCAAACCAGACTTACAACTCACACATAACGCATTTTTCTTTTCCTTTAAAAACATTAGTTAGGTTTCATTTTTCTTGGTAATAGAAGCCATATGTAAAAAGTGCTTTGTAGAAAAATGTAAAGCAAGGTGGAAAGCACCAAAAAAGTGAACACTACCTGAAATCTCATTATTTATAGAAATATTCTGTTCTTTGTTCTTCCAACCTTTATCTATGCACAAATAATTTTTCCTGTTAAATTAGATAACTAGTACCATTATTATTTACTGAGCTCCACTTCAGGGAGAATTCTTCTTTCTTCCTTTCAATCTTATCTACCTTATCTTTTCCCCCAGATTCGTTCCTGTTAGTCTTTAGCCAAAGCGTATTGTCAGGATAAATACGAACAGAGACTCTGTGGCACTCTCGAAGTTTGCCTGTACTTGTCTCCAAACAGATGACTTGCTAGCATCTTCCATAATCTTCTGGTATTTGGCTCTGCTTTTAAAGATGAAGCTCCTGGCAGAAAATGTACTGGAGGCATCTCCATTAAGTCTGCTTGAAAGTTCACTAGAAATCTGCTATCTGAAGTATTCCAGTGGCCAACGACATCAGGATCACCTAGGAGTTGTTCAGAGGCAAATGATCTGGTCAGATCCGCTGAATCAGTACCCAGGGATGTTGAACAGGAATCCAGTTTTAATGAACTTTTTAGTGGGTGACTGTTTTGCAATCTCATTTTTGAGACTTGCTATTGTAAACCTATACATGACAAAGGGATGCTTGCCAGACCAAGAACAACAGTGTGTCCTGGGAGCTTGTTAGAAATGCAGCCCTGGGCCCCAGCCCAGACCCACGAAAGAGAAACTGCACTTTAACAAGATCCCCAGGTGACTCTGCATATAGCTTGAAAAGCACAGATGAGGAGCTTTTCCCAACTTGGAGGTCTCTTTCCTTTGCCCACCTAAGGAAGTCTGGGTTTGGCTTCTGTCTCAGTCTGTTTGGGCTGCTAAAACAAACTAAACAAAGGAAATTTCTTTCTTATGGAAAGTTTTAAAACTGAGAAGTCTAGGACCAAGATACCGGCAAATAAGATGTTGGATAAGTGCCCATTTTCTGGTTCACAGATGGCACCTTCGATCTATGCCCTGATGAGGTAGAGAGAGAACAAGGCATGGCTCCTACGGCCTTTGCACTGAGCTACTTCCCCAGCCCTTTCCTTATTATTTATTTTGAGACAGGCTCTTGCTTTTGGTTTATCCTGCCACACCTGGCCTGAACAAATCTGTGTTCACTAAAATGGAAATTCTGACCTGTACTTGTAGGGCACTAAATTTCACATTTCTTGTTAGTGGAAGCAAGAGAAGTCTAGATGCCACCAGTAGAGATGTCACCTTCCCTCTGTCTGAGCTGTAAAAATACCTGTTCCATGAGGACAGCTGAAATATTTAACACCTGGGAACTTCTTTGTACTGTAACTCACACATTTTGATTCATGTATAATGTTTTGTTTTTATTTCAGTAAAAGGGGATAAGAAAAAATTAAGGCCATATTTCAATGGGCAATTTTCTATGTGCCTAACTTCAGCTAGCTGTTATGTGTTCAAATAATATGCCAGGAATTTATATAATTGGACATACACTTGTGACCATTTTACCTGTGAGTTCTGGTGAGACTAAAGGACACTGAAGAAGGGACATAACACCTCCTTCCTTGCATGTGGGTCAACCGTAAAGCTTTGAATAAAGATTCCCATGGGGTCTCATCTTCTCTAAGATTGGATTCTTTAAAATACGCATGATATAAAATCACACTTCACCAATTCTCTTTATGAATACTATGGGTAGAATAACTACACCTTTGCATTGAACTAGAAATCTAGTTTGAAGAAGGCACTGAGGTTTTGGCTTCCTTGAAAGGTAGCCTCTGGCTCAGATTTTAATGCAAATACAGACTGCAGACAGAATGCCAACGTCGTATCGTGTATTCCTACGGGTCTGTAAAAGCATGGCTAATGAAACTGCTACTTTTCAAATAGCAGAAGGTGCTACTTGGCATGAAATTGTCATTATTTGACTTTGAGGGCAGGCTAAGCAGAAATGATATCCAGCAGGTACACTGTTAAGAGGAAACCGTGGATAACATTGGAGAAACAAAATTAGAGGTTCCCAGGGCTTTCTGTTCATTACAATCAACTGGGGAGCTTATAAGACTTGCTGGAAGCCGAGTCTACCCTGAGAGGTTCTCATTAACCACTGGAGTGTGTCTGGCCCATCAATCTACTTTTTAAATGCTGCAGATAATTCTACTGTGAACCTATGATTAAGGACCACTGATTTAGATAATGTGAGCTAAATTTGGGTTAGGCAAGTGTTTCTCCAATTTTAACGTGCATTCATTGGAGTCACCTGGAGATTTTGTTAAAGTACAGGTTCGGATTCCACAGGTCTGGCGCTTGCACTGGAATTGCACATTTTCTAACAAGTTTCTAAGAAATGTCACATTTGGCCCTCTTTATTCCCGTACCATGTTCATACAGAAGTCGCAGGACTTGTACATTGTCTCGAGATGAATTATACACCTTGAGGTCCTCTAAGAAGTCCACTGAGGACAAAACAGTTCTCCCATGTGCTAGAGATTCTCAAGAAGGGTGCCTTGATGCAGTTCATCAGGAGCTTCTGATAAGCCCATTCTCAGGCTCCATCCCTATCTAAAGAATCAGCAGCTCCAGAGTGCAGCCTGTTCATCTGTACTTTAACAAAACCCTGCAAGTGCCTCTGCCCCAGTCTTTACAGTGTGCTGGTATCACAGCAGCCCGTGCTAATGAGAGAAGGATAATTGAAGGGGATGTGTAAGTGGCCTTTGGAGAATGAGCTTGTCTTGTTTTGTTTTTAATCTATTTTACTGTGGTATAATTTACATATCACCAATGCTCTTTAGGCTTTTGATCCGAGTTTTTGGATGAGTACTACCAATTGAGAAATTTCAAAATGTAAACCCTAGTTCTCTGATTTTGGATTAAAATTCTCACACAGAGATTATGCTAACTGCTCCCACCAACACTACCACTGTGTTGCTGAAGTATTTTAAAGAAAGCTACAGGCATTATTACAGCAACGCGGGGAGCTCCACCTAGGGAGCTTGACTAAGAGGGTGCAAAACAGCCATAGGAAACCCAGGCACTTCTGACTTCTAGGAGCCCATCGGACAGTAGCGAGATGGCCCAGAGGAAGCCTGCTAGAAGTAACAGCTCCCCCTGCTGGACCAGGGAGAGGTGCACTTCCCAGAATGGTGGTACCTGACCAGAGCGTGACTTGGGCCCAACAAATGCCGTCATCAACTTGAAGACTAGCAGAAAATGGAGGCTGAAGGCCAGTTCTCTCCACAACTTGGCACCCCATGGCATCTGGTCCAGGAATTACGAAGCGCAGAAGCAGAGGCAGAAGAAAGAAAGACATAATACTGGCAGAACTTGGCAGATACATGAACATTTTATGCTTGGAATATGCTCATCTAGGATTCTGAAACCACCCTGACATTAAATGGGAGCCGAACCCAAGAAAATCTGTAAGTAACAGACCAAATTCTAAACCCATTAAGAAGAGACCAAGTATGAAAAAGCAGGTGCTGAGTGTACATCTCATAAGATAATCAGGCCCGTGTTGCTTATGGGACATGAGCAAACATCGAGATCATGGTAGTGGTGACCGTAAGAACAAATTAGTCCCAGAAAGCCCGAAATTCTTGGTAACTCCCTGCCACAGGGAGAGAAGTACAAGCTAATAGTTGGTGAAGAACTCGCGAGAGATAATGAAGCTAAGGTACTGTCCTAGACAGGTCCCACTGATGAGCCCAGGATGGGAATGAAAGTCACCAGCCTGTGATAGCAGCCAAAAGCAAAGGACTTCAGAAACTGGTGGCCAAGCAGCAAGGGAAGTTTTGCCCCCAAAATCAGTAGAAAGTGAACCCAGTATCAATCACAAAAGCCTGTGGGAGGTCAAGAATATGCTCATAAATAAAATGTTCAAATTCCAAAGACAGGAAGCCAGGGGAAAAGACAGTGGTAAGAGGAGACGTTTTTGTGACCCAATCTGAATATGTTCCTGGTGATCCAATTTTTCCTCTGCTATGTCCTGTCCACAGAGTGAAGTTGAGGAAAGATAAAGAAGGAATGTATGAAGTGCCATCTGGTTCTTAAATCACTTTCCTAGCAGGATGAATGAGTATTTATGCAGAAAATAAGCTGCCAGCTGTAGGTAGGGGTGGCTGTGCTTGAAAGACAGAATTGGAGAGGCCTCGGTAATATTTACGCATTCCTAGTTACAATTAGTTCAGTCACTCACAGAGAGTCAAAACAAGCCGTCAGCCCAGCTGGTTATCTTGACAACAGCGGGCAGCAAGGTCGGAAGGACCTCCACACAGTCATTGGAGAGGACACATGTGCTCAGAGGACCCTGCGCTGTTCTTGGTAATGACTCCGAGCAGAAGAGTCACAGCCCCATACCGTCTGGGTTCTGCTTCTTGGCGTTCCTAAGAGACAATTTTGGCATCGCCTGAGCCTGACTCTACAATACCCGATAACAATGTCCTGTCAGACCTATAGCTTGCCTCCCGGAACCACATGCATTTTCCAGGACAGACCGTTATGTACACAGTGGCCAGGAGGAAGAAAACACAAATGCATTCAGTACGCCTTAATGCCTTAGGGTTACGCTTACTGATTTCAGACACTCAGGAACAAACTGATTATCAGTAACCTTCCCCATCTTCAGCAGTCACTCAGAAGGAGAAGGATGCTCAGCTTACTTTGTTTAACACCTCTTCAGCATCCACAAGGAGAGGGCCACAATAATTCAAGAATTACAAAATTTAAAAACAACAGTGTCACTCATTCTATACAAGGCAGAAGCTATCAGGTTTTTTTGAGAGCTTTTTTAAAAGGGGTGGTGGCCTCTCAATTCTGTCAATTGCAGCTCCCTGGTGCAAAGAGATAAGGAAACTTCTGATGAATTAAAAGGCCTTCAGGACTGTGTTTGGCTGTATTTAGAAGCTCCAAGGTCACGGTCTTTCTGGAACATGCCAGTTGACAGTGTTGGAAAGGGAAGTCATACCAAGTAAATAATAGTTCAACCCGGGGAGAGTGCTACCTGCTGAGTCTCTGTGACACAAATCCAGACACTCCTCATTTAAAGACCAAGTTTCCGTTCCTGTGACTGGTTTGTTGGTCCCTAAATAACGAAATGTATATAATATGTACATTACAGTATTCAGAACATAGAAATGGTCAAACGAATCTCCAACCTGATACCTTAGCTTGTATTTGTGTAACTTTTTGTTTTGTTTTGTTTTGTTTTTTGTTTTTGTTTTTTTTCTGGTACCGGGAATTGAACTCACGACCTTGCGCTTACCAGGCAAGTGCTTTTGCCACTGAGCTAAATCCCCAGCCCCTATTTGTGTAACTCTTACATGCAGTACTGTAACATAGAACAACATAAGACTACAGTACTGTATTGTATAGTACAATCAGCAAAAATTACAGTACTCTATAAACATGGTATACTGTACAAAAAAAGACATGGGGGCACTATTAACAAGATGTACAGAACTATACAAAAAAAAAACACAGGTTGCATTTCCAAGTGGTAAGCTTTAAGTCTGAACAGTTGTTAAACAGGTTATGTCCTTAATTGAGCAATACCATACCTGCAATCAATCAAGGAGTCTCTGGGCAGCTTTCGTCTAGGCCCCATTACCCATTTAGCTGAAACCAATCAAATCTATACATAAGTCTCTAGGCTAAATAGGACTTTCACATAAAAGGTAGTATGAAGAATCTAAACCAGTAGCCTTGAGTTTTATTATCTTTCTATCTTTTAAGAAAAGGCCACCACACACACACATACACACACACACATCAAACAGAAAGAAGGGGTAACAGGAAAATAAAGACAATAAATAGAACATTTATGGTAAAGATAAATAAGTCACCACCAAGATTGCATCAGTGATTGGATACTCCTGTAAAATAATTCCCCTCTGATAGCATTTGCTGACTTTTTTCCTGTACAGCAGTAATTCTGAGTGATTTTAATAGGCGTCCCTTCAACAGGAAAATAAAGGACTTGAGACATAGTTGAATAGCCCCCTCCTTGTTGCAATTCACATGAGAATAGCAACACTTCTGAGTATGCTGAACTGAAGAAACCATCAGACAGGCTTTCTCTTGCTCAGTTGACCTTTTACAGACTACCAATTTGAGATGCTCTTCTCTTGGACTACATCTCACCCTGGTAACTACACTGAAACATTTACCTAAAAAGTACATTAAAATCAGACTGTGTTAGGGGTGCAAGGTGCTTGTCACATCCCAGTTTTTATATAGGTGACAAAAATGAGCCACTCTGCATGGTGTAGCAGTAAAGGCCACTGCCAGGTTCCAAACAGCACTCACGAACACTTCCCAACACTCTGAGAGGCTAAGGTAGGAGGGCCCAAAGTTTCAGTCCTGGTTGAATAGTTTAAGCAAGACCCTGTTCTCAAAATCAAAAATGAAAAGGGCTTGGGGTATAGCTCAGTGTCAAGACCTTGGGCTAAACCTTTGCACCACAAGAAACAAAAACAAAAAGAGAAAGAGTTGCTCACCAGCTGTATGGCACTGAGAAAGTCATTCATCATCTTTAAGCTTATTTTTTCCTGTGCAAAATGAGCATAATCACAACTCTCATCCCATAGAGCTGTGAGAATTAAATAACACATACAAGCACTTTAAAAAGCATCTAACACATAATATGAATTAAAAACCTTTGGCACTGCTGGATTTGTCATTGCAGACTTGGTGACTCCTAGCCAAAACACTTAAGCCCAGAAAGATGTGGGATCTCCTCAGATTCTGAAATATTTGCATGTACATAAAGAGATATCCTGTGGATAGGACCCAAATGAAAATGCAAACTTCATTTGTGTTTTACACAGACTTCATTCACATAGCTCAAGGGTGCTCTTATACAATGTCCTTAGCATGCTTATGTTTTTACTGATACTTATTCCAGGAGGTCAGGTGTCAAATTTCCACTTCTTAGCATCATGTCTGTGCTATGGTTATTGTGAATTTGGGGTTTTTGATTTAAAGATGTTTGGCTTGCACTGTTAGGAGCCACCAAACATTTTCTGTAAAGTGCTATGTGGTTGTCTGCTGCTCAGTTCTTTTGTTTGTTTGTTTGTTTGTTTGTTTGCTTGCTTGCTTTGATGATGCTTCAAAACTGTGAATGATGGCTCCTCATCCATACCAGGGATCATGTCTACAACACCTAGTGATGATTAAGTTACCTGCTCTGGTCCCTGGGCTCTGGGTCCTGGCCTCCTCATACAGCCTGCCTTTCAGTTTAACTCAAAGATTAAAAAACACACAAATATATTCAGACTCCTACTACTTATGTATTATGCTCATAATGGCGATTTTTGCTAGCAATAAAAACTGGAGCTATGTGGAAGACAGAATCTATTTAAAGTTAGTGACAATTTTCTCTCCAAGGTGCCAAAAAGGTGAAATCCAAACCTCATGTTATGCTTCTGATACAATTGGAGCACTTCATTCTGCATTCCCTTGGTGAGGTCATTTGATAAGACTTGCAAGGAGTGGAAAATAAGCTGCCCTGGGCTGGGCCTGGAATCTCTTCTGAAACCGCTGAGGTCAGGAGCACAAGGGTGAGCAAGACCTCAGCGGGGAAGAGCATGTCCCCAGGAAAGCCTACAGCCTTCTCAACAGAAATTCTCAGAGCCCAGAAGCTGAGAACATCAAGAAAGCACACCTCAAAGGTCATGGGGATTTACCCTGGTGTGAAAGCCCAAGGCCAATGTAAAGAAGAAAATGCACAGGATAAAAATTTTTAAGAGATGAAGTGAAGCACACTAAACCACAGGAGAGCAACTGGATATAAAAGACAATTGCATAGGCATTAAACAGGCACATCAGCAAGATGGCTAAGGGTTGTAGGAGCTGGGACAGGTTTTTCTAAATGTTTGTGAATTAGAAAGAGGTGGCAGTTGCATAGATTTTGACACACTAGACAGCACTGAACTATCCACTTTAAAATGGTTAATTTTATATCATGTGCATTTCATTGCAATTACAAAAAGAAGACACAGGAGTTAGGGGAATGCATTCTGAGGGATTTTTATTTTCTTTTTACTCTTCTGCACTTCCTATCTTAAAGGCAGAGTGTGAACTTGCCCTGCTGGAGCAACACACCTTTTGCATTCAGAAAACACCAGGCCAAACACACCGTCTGTGCAAACAGTTAAACTGTCTTTGCACTGTGCTCAGTGTAGCTGCAGATGGAACAGCCAGGCAGCTAAGTAGAAGCTCAGGCTTCTTTCTCTCTCCATTGTTCTCACTGCTTCAGGGAAACCTCTCTGTTTCAATGGACAAAACCCTCGAAAACGACTGTGAACCTCCTCAGTTCCAGTGCCCACCCTCCTGGGCACACATGTTGCCACGTGAGTCAAGCAGGAAGAAAAATGACAGTCAGGAGGATCCAAAAGAAAGCAATGGTGGAGGTTTTCAGAATGCCAAGGGGCTAAAGATGCAGCAGAATGCCAAGGGGCTAAAGATGCAGCTTACTGGTACAGCAAGGCCGGAGCTGGCCCCACAGACAAACCCCAGAATAAGAATTGATCTTGTTCACGTTATTCGGTCCACAGCAGGTCCCATGATAAATCGATTCCTGGGAGAACATACTTTGAACAAATTCACTGTCCCTTCCCCTTTCTGCCCCAAAGTAATCAGGTTTGCAATTTCTGATGAACTGCATCATCATTACTCCCAGTTAATCAGATTTAAAATCTGGTCTTTACTTTGTGACTTGTGTTTTGTTATATTAGCATTCTTGTGCTTCCAAGTAAATTGACATTTTAATTATGATTAATGCAACTCTGCAGCAGTAACTTCACTTTGAGCTTTCTCCTATATCACAAGCTATAACTGAGCTAAATGCTGGTTGACAGGTATCCTGACAGCTGGCTGATCAATAGTCACTCTGACAATGGTGCACTGATATGCAAATGAGACAGCTAGTGCCTGGGACTTTTCCCTCCAAAACTGATACCTGGACTCTGAGATAATGCAGTTTCTGGAGCTATAAATACCAGTGGCTCAGACTGTCTCACTGTGACTTCACTCTCCCAGGGTATTTCTGAATTGGCATCTGCTAGTGGAGGCTCTCCAAGAGTGAATGAGTACTTATTTCACTGCAGTGTGGACCCCTGTTTGAGTGTCACCTTAAAGGGATTGGTCTTTGAGGTCATTTGCACAATTTTTTCTGAGAAATCTGGTGTTTGGTTTGTGACTGTATTTCTGCACTTAAGTAATATTCTGGCACTTACTTTTGCCTATATTTTCATATATTCCTTTTGCTTATTCCAGTAACATAATTTGGCAACTAATCTCCCTTTTAATTGATTTGTCATTTGATTAAAGACTAAAGAATTATAGTTCTTGAGGTTAAACTGTCACCAGGTGTCAGGGTTAGGACCAGCCCTGTTAGTCTAATGCCACATAGGTTCCCTAAGTTCATCCAGGAGCAAACCATCTGGACTCCTCATTCTAAAGTCACAGGTATTTCACTTGTGCAACTAATTAAAGCCAAGAGCAACTATTTTCCTTGTATTCTACCTCAGTGCTCCTCAGAGTTTACTGTGCATTGGAAGGACTTTGTTCAAATGCAGATTCTGGTTCAGTAGGTCTGGGGTTGGGCCCTTAGTGACTATAATCCTGTTGCTTATCATACTGGAGTAACAGAGCTCTCACCCTCACACTACGGCTATATAGTACTCTTCTTAGAACACAATACTTGTATGGCATTCCTTGTTCAATTCATTATGGCCTTCCAACCCTCTACAGAAGCTTCAGGATACACTGCACAAAAACGTGGCTTGGCACTCAAAGCAGGCCAGTCTTGACCAAAAATTCCAATTTCCCAATAAAAAGTGTTCACATCAGTGTTCTCACTGGATTCAACACTTCCCTGCGTTTGCATCTTTGCTCATGTCCTAACTGCGCAGATAAGCATTAGGACATAAGCAAGCTAAATTCAACCCAGTGATTAAAAACAACAATCAATCCCATCAGCTTTATTTGGTAAGAAGGAAAGGCCTAGGTGGGATGCGGCATTTAAAGATCAAGAATCGGTATCTACTTGTTTGCTCTGATGCATAGCTTTGCCCTGAAGAAAGATTTATATGTCCCTCCACGATTTGTTTTCAAAGGAAAACAAAATAAGCAAGAAAATGCCAAATTTCAATCCTGGAAATATCAAAAAGAACTAACAAACATCCCATCTTGCACTTGATTGCATGCCAGTGTGAAGAGTCTTTCAGCAATGAGTATGGTGGGTGTGGATGATTGGCAAAAGTTCAGATTTACAACTTAGCTTTCTAAGCCTGTAGCAGGCACGGCTCAGGTGAGCCTTGGCAGCTGACCCTGGCAAGTCAGTATAAGTTCTTCCATGATGTTCCATGAAAAGCAAGATACAAATGCTCGTAGCTGAGCTTTTCCACATGCCAATGGTTTTGACACCTGGATGTGCATCAAAGTCACCTGGAGCACTGGTCAGAACTTTCTGATATTGTAGGGCTGGGACTGGGAATTTGCACCCTCACTTCAAGTTTCCAGGAACTGATGGGAATAGTAGTGACCTGAGAACCATGAGCCTGTATAATATAGTTAAAACTAGACTTCAAGCGGTGCCATTTTGGCAGCAGATGGTATAGCACGGTGGCAGAGTGATACCATGTCATGGCCAAAGGCCCTGGGTTCAATCCACATCACCACAAAGAAAAAAATTGAGCATTTTAATATGGGGTTCTTTTAAAAATGTATTTATAGAGTCATAGAAACTGGCTCACTTCAGCATGCTCTTTCTTATTCTTCTTTAGGTTTTTTTTTTTTTTTTTTTTTTTTTTTTTCTGGTACTGGGAATTGAACTCATGACCTTGCACTTGCCAGGCAGGCGCTGTGCTGCTGAGCTAAATCCCCAGCCCCTTATTCTTCTTTAGTAAATTTCAATCACAGTTGGGCTAGAGGACACACAGCTGTACCTCTATGATCTATTTAATTTAATTTAATAAAACTTGTTTGGGTTCAAAACTGGTGGTTTGGGGCTAAGTCAATTCATACCCTAAACCTGCTATCTCAGTCCCCTGGGAAGACTGTTAACCCATTACTGAGCTCCACCTCAAGAGCTTCAGAACCCTCCACATGGGGCTTAAGAGTTGGCCTTTCTAAGAAGTTCCAGGTGAGGCTGAAGCCTGAGGTCTGATCCCTGGGGTGGGCTGTTTCAGTGTCAGTAGAGGAATTTAGCTGGGAATCTGGAGGTTTTGCAAGGAACTGAGTATAAAGCTTGATCCCCCCAGCAAAAACAGAATAAATTCCTTCCCTAGGAACTACTACATAAGGCTTTCCCTTCAATCCAATTCAAGTGCAGGAGAGTGATTTTACATTCAACTTAGTTGGTAAAAATAATACTTTAACACCTGTAATAAATCACCCAACCTTGTCATCTTTGTATCTAAAGACACACACTTTTATAATTTAATTTCTACAGTAGTTACTCATGTGCTTATTTGATGATTGAGTCATAAAGCATAATTTATGGAGTTTGCCAAATATTTACGACCTGCAAAAAGTATAATGAGCAGTCTGGAAATTGTCTAAACTCAGTCCCAATCTTTGCATTTTGAACCTCATAATAACAGCTTATTTTTGTAATCAAAGGAAAATTCAACTTGGTATAAAATAACAGACTTATTTGTGGAAATTTTAAATGTGGGTTGCATTTCAATCTTGTGTACAGTACAGTGCCTCTGTGATTTCAGTTTGCTCTGCAGCACCAGCTGTAAGTTAATGAAAGACATCTGAACTCCTTGCAACTCATGAGAGACTGAAATCCTCCCGAACTAGTTGCATTCTGAGAGAGAGAAAAAAATACGAGAGAAATTAAGAGTTGCTTTTCTAACTAAAATTGTTATAATGCCTTATATTAAATTGTTTGTACAGTTCATAGTAAAACAATGGGTCAGAAAACTAGAATGATTCAATAGGAAAAAAAAAAGAGCTTTATTACAAATTTAGAAAGAAGAGAAAATGCCTTACTTGTGACTGCTTTGACTTGTAAGAATTTCAAGCTACACAACACATAAGACACATGTACTACCTTACAGCATGTTAGGTTTGGGGTAAAAGTGGCAGCAATTTGTCAGCAATTTTTTTTAACCAAGGGTTTTTCAGGAGAGGAAATGAAAAGTAAATTTTATAACTGGAGAGACAGGAAGGATGTAGGTAAGCAGGATATAATGATTCTATCTGGAAAGAGGCCAAGACACCGGGGTCAAACCCTTCAGTCTTATGAGTTCTTAGCTCCAGCAGTCCTATTAGGTCCAGAAAAATGACTAAAAGTAATACCATGGGAGAAAAGATCTTTCTATATCTTTTAAACTATCATTGAATCACATTTTCTCAGTCCTCTTGTCAAGTGATCATTTTCCTGGCTTTTCCTAAGGTGTGTACAACATCAAGGACACAGCCCTGGAGTGACATGGTAGCCTCCCCCCCAAACTTTGTCTATGGTTTCACTTAGGAATGGCCTAAAAATATTAAGTGAAAAACTTCTTAAGTAACTAACTCAGGAGTTTTCTGTTGCACTCTAATCTGAATAGTAGAATGAAATTTCATAGTCTGGTCCATCCTGCCTGGACCGGGAATCATCCCTTTGTCCAGTGTATCCACACGGTATACACTACCCTCCCCTGAGTTACTTAGCAGCTATCCCAGTTATGAGTTCAACACAGTATTGCAGTCATGCATTCAAGCAACCTTCATGTTACAAAATAATAACTGTCAAACTCAAGAGTACAGACACTGGCAATTTTTATTATAGTATACTGTTATAACTTTAATTTTATTATTAGTTTGTGTTAATCACTTTCTGTATTTAATGAACAAATTAAACTTTATCTTAGGTATGTCCACTTATTAAACAATAAATATTAACTGTTATGGATGTTGGGGTATGGAACATCTGATGGACACAGGAAGAGAATCCATGAACACATAGTAAAAAGAAAATAAAGCAACATAAGGAGCTAGGGCGTGCTGAAAGGTGGCATGAGTGGGGAGCTCCTGCTAAGAACGTTCCAGTAGAGCCCTAAGGAATGTGAGGTTTGAGAAAGTTCTTCATGCAATGGGGAAGTGTTTCCAGCAGAGGGAACAGCAAATTCAAAGTCACTGAGGCTGGAAGGAAACACAGAAGAGAAGAGAAGGAGATGAAGGCAGAACGGGAGAGGAAGGTGTCCTGTGAGGTGTCTGAGGCCTTGGAGGGTTCTGAGCAGTAAAGACATGTGATCTGAATCCCATATCTAACACCCTCCACTGCTGTTCCTAAGAAACGATCACACAGGTAAGGCAAGGAAAAGCCTGGCAGCAGAACAAGGAGGATGATTTTAGCCTAGACCATGACCTAGTGATGATGGTGGTGAGGAGCAGATGGATTCTGGACACACTGTGAGGGTGGAGTCCAAATCTTCTAAATAAGTGGGTAGCAAGGCAAGTGTATCTCCACCAGCAGAGAAAGCAGCTGAAGAAAGTACAAATGGACCTGCAGAGTCTTTTCTTAATGCTTTCATCTTTGAAGAAAGCATGATCCTGTTTTTAGAGCCCTAAAACTAGAACATATTTTATATATATATATAGACTTAAACTTTCGAGAAACTCAAATTTCACCTGAAGTTTCCTTTGACTCTTAAAATACCAACTAGAAATAAGAAGAAAAAAATTTGAGACTATTTTGGAGAAGTAAGAAAGATGAAATGGCTTGCTTAATATCGGGAATTTTCTTCTATGTGGAAGTTGGTCCTTTTTGCCTGGTTTCTTAGTTTTCTCACGCTGAAACAAAATATTCAACACCCAAAGTTAAAGGAGGAACAGTTTATTTCAGTCACAGTTTGTACAGGTTTCAGTTCGTAGTTGGCCGGCTCCAAGGCTGGGTGGCTTGGCAGAGTGGAATCACAGAGGAGAAACATGGTAAGGAGAAGCAGCAAGCAGCAAGTGACAAGCAACAAGTGGTGACACTATTTCTGTCCCTTATATTCTATCCAGGGTACCCACCCTAAGGGCCCAACCTAAGGGTCACACCCAGGGTGAGGCAGCCTTATCGCACCATTATTCAATCCCTGTTTCTCATCCTTGATCCCAGCATCACACATCCAAAAAGCCCCACCTATGCCCAAATGAGGCTTTGGGGCACATCTAGATACAAGCCATAACACCTGGGCTAAATGGACGGTGAAGTGAATTCTTCAGAAGGGTCAGATTTTAAGTGTAATAACAGACTAAAAATTAAGAATAAAGTCAAGTATTTCATAGGCTAAGTACTCAGAAATAAATGCTATTCCAGAATCTTTCTTACATCATACCTCAGTGGTCAGACAAAGATTCACTCAATGTTCATAAGACAAACAAAACACACCGACCCCCCAGGGAACGCTGATTTCTCATTTAGGAAGCTACTTGCCAATATATAGTACCTCCTGCTGTTACTTTGCAGGCTGTCCATGAGTTACATATGCCTGCTCCCAGACCTGTTCATGTTGGCTGTGACAAAAATTTACATAAATGAATAAAATGTTAAAAGAAACAGTATTGATTCTCTAGTAGAATATTTTGCAATGATTTCTTTAAAGACAAGTTGCTAAAAAGACCCAAGAAACAAAAAGCAAAAGGTTCTCAAATCCTGCATGGACAAGAGAACTAAAGGATCAGGGAAAGAAGTCATCTCACTGTAGAATTTAATGCTTCAGCTCCATATTCAAGAAACCATACAGGACAACTCTGACAAGATGTGAACTGACCTGGAATACAGCTTCCATTACGTGGGTTAAGACAGTTGTAACATAGTCCATGGCCCCACAAGTCTAGGCTCTTAGCCTGTGGTTACCTTTGAGTAGTACCACTAATTAAGTCAAACACCTTGGTGGGTACACTGGGAGAGTTCTCTTTTATCATTGATCTAATGTAATTTATGAATTCTGTCATCACATCATCCTAACGCAATTGTATCTGCATGCATTTCATATGAATCCTCTCACTTTGATGGCCTGAGTGTTCTGTTAGGGATCATAACATTCACTGGATTAGAAATAAAATGGTGATAGAGAAGATATTGTTAGTACTAAAGTTGAGGGACATGTGATCCAGATTAATATAATTATTTTATGTTCTGAAATCAGGAAGTAGGCAAGATTATCTACATACATGTATATTAGTGAAAATAATGTTGACATATAGTGGGGAAATTTCATTAATTTAGGAAAAATTTAGCACTCTATACCTTTTCCAAGTATTGATCAACCAAAAGGACATGCTCTAACAATTATGTACTACCAGTTTAGACAATGGAATTCATATTTTATATATATACATATATAATCATTAATGAAATAGAAATGTCTAATGATTCTGGGAAACTGAAATACTTATTTTCTCTAGTAAGAGCAAATTTAAAGAGTATCAAGTGTGAGTTGAAAATTCAGTGCAGAATTATTTTACAGCCTTTGACACTGGGCTAGCTATTCTGAAATTTTAATGGAAATGCTAGTATGGGGTGAGACATCCTGATTTTACTTTTAAGTATATACTTTCCATCCCCCCTTAAATATACACATTATATAAATTTTCATGCATATATGATTCACAACATGACTCTTGAGCATTAATCAACAAAGAGATTGATAGCAAAGAAATTATGAAAGCAAAAACATGATGGGATTAAGTGATTTGACCCATCTTCCTTGGATTGTAACAGCTCAGGGTGTGAGGCGGGAAGGCTGTGTCAGGTAGAAAACGAGAGGGCCTGAGTGCTGTGTGGGCTCAGAGTTTATATTTATCTGGCTTCATTTTCCTCACCTGAGAAATGAGGAGCTAGAAAGCCCTTCCCAAGTTCTAGGTCCTGCTCTGCCATTTTGTGATGGTGACGACCAATACAAGCAAGGCAGTTCCACGAAGCACTTTCTAGGCAGTTCAGTACCCCTCACGGCAATCTTAACTGCAGATACTTTTTAAAGTTCTCATTTTACAGAAAGAAAATGAGGCACAGAGAGGTGAGCAACGTGTCTACCTCACACAGCTGAGAAGTGGAAAATCAAGGATTCACAGCCAGGCAAGCAATCTGGACCAGATTCTTGAACTCAGACTGCCTCAGAGTTCCCTCCGGTGGGAACTGATGACAAAGCCAAAAAACACAAGCTCACAGAACTGAGTTTAGCACATTGTAGGTGACTAAATACCTGTATCTGACTAGCAAATCTTTCTCTTCATGGGCAGCCAGCACAGACTTCCAGAATCAAACGTTTTTATAGCCAATGGCAACAAAATGGACCTTTGCACCAAATATACAAGTTTGAAGTATAAGAAGTGGGAATGCTGTTTGTTTAAATCAAGGTGAAAGAACCCATTCAAACTAGGTGTGGATCTCAGCAGAGTAATAAAAACTTAAGGTTCTGCAAAATCTGTTCTCCCCAAGGGAGGCAATATGGAGCAACACAACAAAACCAATGAAATCACCACCAGGTCAGAAAACCAAAGGATCTTATGAGACACAGAGCAACCATTCCTGTCTCCAAAGTCACAAAGTGAAGAGCTTCTCAAACCTTACCATCCACAGTTCACTGGAGGCTTCCTTTACAAGTGCAGATTCTGGATCAGTACTTCCGGGAGGACCTGAGACTATCGTGCACTGAGGCAGTATTGGGGGCAGTGCTGCTGAAATGAGGCACACACTTTGCAAGTGACAGAGAAAGAGCCTTTATGGTCTAGTAGCCAGCAAAATTCAATTCTGCCACAAAGTAAACCTGGGTCCATGGTTATGCTATTAACTAACCTGTTTCCCCAAATAATCTGATCTGGGCATTTCCTATTAGATCCACATTTTGCTATTTCTAATGATGTCTTTCTCATTAGACCCTAGACTGACCTTTTATTTGTAAGATGAATGAGAAAATGAAATACCTTCCTTTGCCCTAAACCTAGGTCTCTGCAATGAGGGCAGTAAAGAAAGATAACTGGAGCTCTTCCAGAGGTAAAATCACACTGAAAACTAATTATTTCAGGAAAAAGATATGAGTTTGAAGCTTTCGTTATTTTTTTTTGGCCAAAATATCATTAAGACTATCTTCCCAGGGCAATCATATGTTGCATATGGTATTAAAGGTTGGTTCTTAACCCAGAACTTTAACAACTTACTGAGGAGGGGAATTTGGGTTGTATTTCTTAGCCATCTAGACTTGCGCTGATCAGTGAGGTAGGCGCTAGCTTTACACAGCTATTAAGGACTTGAAATGTGGCGGTCTGATTTGAAAATATACAGATTTTAATATACACAGTATGAACAAAATAGTGTAAAATATGTCACTAATAAATTTTGTATTGATTTGTTCAAATAATAATATTTTGGCTATATTGGGTTAAATAAAATGTTTCATTGAAATTAATTTTACTGGCTCTCCCTCCTCCCTCTTTTTTCTCTGTTTCTGTCTCTCTCTCAATCTCTTTCCTTTCTAGAGTGCTGATGGTACAGGCAAGGACCTTGTACATGGTAGGCAAGCACTCCACACTGAGCTATATCCCCTTACTTTTTGTTTTTATTTTTATAGATTTACATTTTCTTTGGGGTAAGGTACTGGAGATGGAACCCCTGACCCTGTGTATGCATTCTAACACTGACCTACATACCCCACTTTCTTTGTTATTTCTCAAATGTGGGTACAGGAACATTTTAAACATGTATCTCACTCTGTCTACAGGGCAGTACAGGCCCAGACCCTTGTTACTCAAAGGCTGGCAGCGTGGATATTGGCTAGGAGCTGGTAGAAAAGGAGACTTTCCTCTTCCCTTCAGACCTATTGAACCAGAATCTACATCTTAACAAGGGTTCAGGGGGTCCTGGTGCACATTCAAGTTTGAGCAATCCAGGCCAGGTTTTCCCGCCACATACCACAGCAGGTGTTTCGGCTGCTGGTGTATATGGCTGACATGCTAAAAGGGTATTGTACCTGCCGGATTTTCTCTATGACTGTGCCAGCAAAGCAATGAATACTTCAAAAATCTTTGAATGATTTGCAGTTTAAAAATATACACTATAATTATATTGAACATTAAAAAATCACACACATATGCATGGGAGAGGCTGCTCTGAGGCTACCTTAGTGACTTCTGGATTTTCTGCCACCATGTAAGTGAAGCTGATGTTCACCAGATCTGTACCACTGCACACACAGACAATTCGTCCTTCCAGGTCATTTTCCGATTTCCCAACAGCTTCCAAAGCAGCCAGGATTTTGGGATCCTATAAAGAAGTATACAAACAGGGTCAAAAATATGTTAGTTCACAAAACATGAAGGAGAGTATAGCAAAAGAAACCTACTTTTGATGTTAAAAAATAGACATAAGGGCACAGGCTCCCCCCCTCTCCTCAATCTAAAATGTCCAGGGATCCAGCTTTATTCTGAAGTGGGACAATGTCTCACCAAACCAAACCAAACCAAACAAAAGAAAACAACCCCAGGAATGCAGCTGAATGTGAAAGCCTTGGTTTCAATCCTCAGTACTACAAAAAATTAAATAAACCCATAAATAAATGAAAGGCAGTGTAAAATTTCTGATTTAGAACACTGGGTATGAGGCTCTTCATTTAGAGTTTAGGGTGTCATTACTGCAGGCCGTAGAGTTGGGAGATGGGGTAGCAAGGACAATGTGGAGTCTTTCTCCAGAGGACAGGCACAGAGGTTTACTGTGAACAGATGCGGCCCAGCCATACCCAGCTACCTCAGGTTATTCTCAGAAAACAAGATGAATAATTCAAGCAGCGTGCATACAAAGAGTGAGTATTTTCATCTGCACAACTGCATGGCATCCTCCATTGGAATGAAAGCTGTGAAAGTTTATCCTAATGTATAAAGAAAATCATGCCTTTATTCTCCCCAAGAACTCAGGAGGAAACACCAACATAGAGCTACACCAAAAATTTAACTGACATAAAAGAAGACAGCTTTTAAAAAGAAAAAAAAAAACACAAAGTGAGGAATGTAATTTTGTTTTGAATGGCTAAAAACCTGCAGGGGTATTACAGCAAAGGAAATAAATTCTGGGCTAGAATGTTCTCTGAAGAAACATCTTTGAAATTCCTAGCACCACTATGCAAATAGCTCCTTGTTCAAACAAATCAATCACTATGCAGAAGACTGATTTATGTGCTCTGTTTGTTTGGGTTTTTCCCCTCCAGGTGAGTCAGTGTCTGCGTGCACAGGTGCACAAACAGAGAAGTACCTGAGCCACATAAATTTCCCCATCGGCCACAGATGAAAAGGGACCTGCTGTTTGCTAAAGAGGGGAGCTTATAAAACTGATTTCCAAGTAGAGGGAACTGTTTATTTGGCTTCATACAAGGCTTTTTGGAATCCCGACTTCTAATATAACTAATAATGATATATTCCAAATCACCCAACAGCAGTGAAGGAGAAGACTGCTAAACTGTCTATTCTGAATTCGCAGATGATGGTTTTGGTGCAGAAACAAGTTAAACTATATCCTGGGCAGCATTTCCAATCTGCATACACGTGTGTTTAGAAGGACAGCAAACACCCATCACAGGTACCTTTGGGATGGCTCCCAGTCGAATACTGTTGATGAGGGAACATTCTAACACCTGTCCTTCCTGAGAGAGAAAACATACACAGCGGTGAGTTTAAATTCTGCCAGACCTATGGCACAAAGCGCTTGGCAAACGTTTCTGACAATGAAGTCGATACTGATCAGCATTAGGTAACAAAAGGAGCAAAACCAATAATTATTTCCAGTGAGCAGAAATAAGATCCCAAACTTTGTATTTCAAATATATATAAAAATGTAACTCCAGATAAATTACTTATAAAATGCTGTGACTTTTATACATATAATATTGTTAACTGATGCCCATATATGCTCAAATATATGTGTGTATACAAGCTACTATGTGAAAATAATGCTAACTTTTATATAACTACAATTCTACTTAAATTTGCCTCACATGTGCATTAAATGTGCCAGGCATTAAGCTCCAGAGTATAACAAAATAAATACCCTTTTAATAATGCTTTTAGATTTTAACTTGACTATCTTTTACTAGGAAATCTTCGTAACTTTCAAGATTAAATCAGCTCGGTCTGTTGTAGGCTTACCTAACAATCTAAATTTCTCTTTTACAACACTCAGTGACTTGTAGCTCCTTTTTTAAAGGTTTCACTTTGTTCCTACACTAGAATCTATTAGGACTAGAACAATGTCCTCGAACCCCTTCTGTCCTCAGTGCCTGGTGCATGAATGCAGGTTTTGAAAAATCTTGAATGAATGAAAATCTTGAATGAATGAATAAATGAATGAATGAATAAGTGAGGGGTCCAACGCCCTTGAGAGGCAGCTGGTCTATCCGTTGAGAAATGAAGTGGCTTAAACTGAAAGACAACTCACTGCTCTATGTCATACCTTGCCTTCACTTTTCCAGGTCAGAAAGAAGCCAAACTCATCCACTTTGAAGAGGCAGTTGGGTTCAAACACATACGATTCCTGTTAAAAAGAAAAGTATTGGTGTTTGTGACTCACACCATTTTGAATCCAATAAAAACTCAAATATCGCTGAGCCTCTAAACAAAGAAAAATGAGAAATCACCCCTTTGCGTCCAGATTCTAATAACATTTTTTTTTTTTTTTTTTTTTTTTTTTGTCTTTTTGAGACAGAACTCGCTATGCAGTTCAGGCTGGCCTTAAGTTCACCTTGTAACCCAGACCGATCTCCAACTTGTAATGATCCTCCTGCCTCAGCTTCCCGAGTGCTGGGATTACAAGTGTGTGCCACCACACCAGGCTCTAATAACAGTTCTTATGATATTATGGAATGTTTCATTTTGAAAATTCTTTGTACTTCTTTTTTTTTTTTTTTTAACTGAAAGACACATCAATTTGATACAGACTCTTCTTCTAGAAGAGGTATGCAAAGAAATAATGTTGATGTTCTAACGGTCATATACAAGAAAGTTTCCCTAAGGTCTTGGAAGAACTTCTAGGAGGAAGGATTTTCCAGCTCAGCTTCCTGAACAGGCCCATGCAAGAGGAACTCTGCTCTGTCTGTAACAAATATGAAAAATTAGGTTGGGCAATATGTCCCCACAAGCCCTCCAGGTCGGTCATTCTGATGAAGCCTGAAACCAGCCTGTGGACTTTGATATCACAAACTCAGTGAAAACTATACGGAATCAAAATTTTAATCACAAAGGGATATGAGCAATCTCAGGATAACAGAGCCATTGTGCTGTACTTGCCAATGGAGTACTCATAATTAGCAAAAGAGCATGACTTGTGTAGGAATGCCAGGAAAATCCTATGCAAATGAGAGACTGGGCTCAGAGCATGAGCCGTCCCTCTGTTACACTGAGACTTGGCCCCAGTGGTTCAATAATTCTGTGCGCTTTCCTCATGATCTCAAGAACCTGTCTCCTAGATAATTGCAATAATAACAATAAGGATCTTGTCTGGCAAACATGGATCAAGGCAGTGATTTAAAAACAAATAGCACTTACAAGTTTAAGACTTTAAGGATCTTCAGACTCGTAGTTTCAACCATCAAAATTTATCTCTTTAAATTCCAAGGAAATAGCAGTATTTATCAAAGTAAACCCAACGTCAAGATACCAGCCCTCTAGCCATGAATAAAACAAAGGCAAGGGCATGGCCCAACCTCTGCCTTCAGAGTTAAAACCCAGTCCCAACATTTTTTATCTACCTTTGCAAATGAACCCTTTCTAAGTCTCAGAACCCTTGTTGAATAGATAAAAGTATTTGTATGTACATTCTCGCTTTTTGGGTTTGTTGTGAGAATTAAATGAGGCAGGGGATATACACGTCACACGAAGTTCCAATTCAGTAAGTGGTAACTATTGTGAATAATGTACAGTTCAAATCTGCAGCAGCAGCAGCAGCAGCAAATCACTACCAATATGAAATGTCAGGATGGGACATTTTTTGACTCTCAAGGTCAAAAATTTTTGACCTTGTGTATCACAGAACTGGATGAATTGAACTGTGCAGCTTTCCTTTTTACCTTTAAAAAATACTACCTTAAGGTAGTATTTTTGGATAGTTGAACCTGCTTTAAAAATTTTTACTAAGAATTTGATTCTTTAGATGGGTGTCTCTAGGCCAGGCAGAGAAGGCAGGATTTGTAGACACACAGTCTTGACCTGACACTGGAGAGGGACTTTTGAGCAGTATGGTGAGAATACCTCAGTAGCAAGCAAGAAAGGACACACACATAAGAGCAAAGTCATTGGAAGGGTCTTCTACATCACACAAAATGCATCAGACATTACTGAAAAGACCATGGGAGTCATCCTGTTACTAATAAATGAGAATTATCAACTAATTGAGACAGGAGAATTAACAAATTTTAGCGTATTTCCCAAGCAATTCCCTGATAGTAGTGAGGAATTCTAGTGTAGTATCTTCAAAAGTATAGCCTAAGGGGATGTTGTTTATGAGCAGATGCACAAGGAATCAACTACCATTATTATTTATGAGCAACTTGTCACCTAATTCCATATAAGGATTTCAGACAATCTGTGGAATATATGTAACAAATTAAGAATGCTTTTCCAGCGTATTTTTTTGGCTGAACTTTCAATTCCTTGCTCTCACATACAAAGATTTCTTTTCTTCCTCTTCCTCTTCCTCTTCCTCTTCCTCTTTCTCTTTCTCTTGCTCTGGGTGCCAGAGTTTACCATCTCCACCCAGGAATTTTGATTCCTAACATCCCATTCTTGGACCATCTGATCTAATCATGTAAGCTCTACCTCTAGGGTTCTTCTTTCCTTTTATATTTGTTTGACTACTACTTCTTCTCCTTCTCCTTCTCCTTCTCCTTCTCCTTCTCCTTCTCCTTCTCCTTCTCCTTCTCCTCCTTCTCCTCCTCCTTCTCCCTCCTCCTCCTCCTCTTTCCTTCTCCTCCTCCCTCCTCCTCTACTTCCTTCTCCCCTTTTTCCTCTTCTCCTTCTACTTCTTCTTACTTCTCTATCTCTTTATTATTATTACTGTTATTCTGTGTTTATGTGTATGTGTATGTGTGTGTGTGTGTGTGTGTGTGTGACTTTGCAACCTCCTGCTCATTCTCCCTGCCAGTTTCTTGCCATTTAAACTCTTCTTCCTTTTTCTTTCATCTTTTCTAGCTTCATTGCTACAACCCAATATGACAATCACTCCCTCCCACATGCTCACAGCTCCTATCCCATTTTCTGTCTTACTCACCAAAAATCTCAGCTCTCATCCTGTTCATATTCTGTGTATCACAGAACTGGATGAATTGAACTGTGCAGCTTTCCTTTAAATTCAGGACTATCCACCTCAAATAGACGCTCAACTACTACTTTTAATTGTGCGTGTCTTCCTTAACTGGTAATACACTCTTTGAGGAGACTGCTTCACTGCTTTTTAAAAAAACTTGGTCAGGGGCCAAGGACATAGCTCAGCACCACAGCACCTGCCTGGCAAGTGCAAGGTCCTGAGTTCAACTCCCAGTCCCCAAAACAAATAAATGCATAATAAAAAACTTGGTCAGTTGTGGCCAATTACAGTACTTCAGGAGTCAGAAGAAGCCGCCCCTCACCTTCTTCCCTCCTAATGCTACATGAGTTCTACCAAAAGTCAACTTCCTCATTTCTGCTCTGGATATCAACTCACAAAAGGACTTCAGACCTGTGCTTATCACCACCTACTGCACATTAGGCTTTGTCTTTTCTTTTTTTTTTTGGTTTTGGTTTTTCTCCGGTACCGGGAACCGAACTCACGACCTTGCGCTTGCCAGGCAGGCGCTTTGCCTCTGAGCTAAATCCCCAGCCCCTAGGCTTCGTCTTTTCATTACACCATATCTATCAGCACACGCTGTGTTCCAGTCATCCCTGCCTCTGTTTTCATTTAACTACCCTATGTCTCTGATCTTTGAAGCATCACACCTCGAAATGTCAATATTCACTGTCTCTGTGCCTCTCCTGCAGGCTGTCTTTGACTGACTCCATTTGTTTCCATTTCTAGTATTCTCTAGAACTTCTCTGGCTACTTCAGCACACTGCCAAATGCAATGCACGCACATGTGATTTGATCTCGGAGCACCTGGCTGTTCTTAAAATATGCTCCGCTCTTGGGATGCTGGTTGCATTCTATTCCTTTAACATTGTCTCCTGCTGTTTTCTTCCGTACCCGACCTCTACATGTCCCCCGCCAGGACCTGGTTCTGGAAGTTGTCGTTTCCACTATGTTCCTAGATCTCAGTAAGTCCCAAGCTGAAAAGACCAACCCAATCCTCTGTGAGCTCCAATCCATATATTTGATGCTCTCCTGGACATTTCCACTTGTTGGTCTCAAAGTTAACGCATCCATGCATGAGATCTTTGTTTCCTACCCTTCCCTGGCTTCTCCATCACAAGCCTTCTTCAGTGCAATAAACGTCACTAGCGACTAATCACTCATTGAAACTGAGTCATCTTTGACTTTTCTCATCTGTGCCTCTCATCTCCATTAATAATTCTACTTCTACAGCATTTTCCATATATGCTCACTTCACTCCACCTCTACCCGCTGGGACCTTGGTCCAAACCATCATCATCTCCCTTTAGGATTGATCTTTCCACTTCTACTCTTTCTTCCCACAGCAGCCATACTGAAGCTTTGAGATTCCAATCAATTCATTAAAATCATAAACAACAGGATTCCCAAACTATTTAAGCTAGACTCTCAACTGGTTAGCTGGGCCTAAAATATCCTAGATAAGCTGGGTTTTTCAGATCGCATTTCAGGCCATCCTCAGTTCCTCATTCTTCTGCATTTCCACTATTATCAGAACTCTTTTCCCTGAGCCCTTCAAACTTTCTAGCCTCAGGGCCTTTGCATTTGCAGCTTATCCTGCTCAAAGTCTCTTCCTGCTTTCTTTGGTAGCTGGCTCCCTTTCCTCCTTTGGGCTTTGCTTTAATTATTGCCTCTTCAGAAAGGCTTCCTCCATGTCCGTAATATGTGTCTCATTTTACTCTCTGTTGCAGTACCTTGATTATTTCTTTGCTAGGACCACTTCCAGTGGGTAGTTATTGTGTTTCTTTTTCTGTTTATGGACTGGCTCTTATTCTAGATGAATAGGATTCTAGGATGGAACCATTCTGAAAGCAGAGTCCTTAAGGCAGTCTTTTTTACTTCTGTGTTCCTAGCTCATCAAAACCACTCTAAAACTAATTCTTTGATTGAAAAAACATGTAAATGAATTATTTTTTCCAAATAAAATATATTGTAGAAGGCCAATGTAAAAACAGATGAATAGGAAGTTGCTGGAGTGGAGGGGATTATGCTAGGCTAGAACTTTTCAGGGATGGTCCTTCAAGGGTGGTCATGGAGAGGACAAATGCAAAAGTCTCAAGTTCACACTGCCTGCCTGGAGCAAGGGGCACATTTTCCTAATTCAAGCAAACTCATTTTAGGGAGCAGTGGAGAGGGGAGCTTTGAGGCACCTCCTGGGAATCCTTGTTGAACCAGGAGCATCACTGCCCTTGCAAAGACTTGATTTCCAAATCATGAGAAGAAATTTGAGCAAAGAGACAAAAAACAAATAGAATAGTAAAATAAGGAAAAGATAGTTCTCAGAAATACCCGCATAAGGTCCCATGCAGCGCAGGATGACAATTTGGCTTTGGGTTCCCCAACAACAAAAGCAAAAAGGAGGCCAAATATTTACCGGGTGCCCACCCAGTTTCCAACACAAAAATGTATCAGTTATTGGAGGGGTTCCTCCCCAAAAAGTTATCATTGACGCTAAAGACAAGGGGTTCAATAAAGCCCACAATAAGCTCATCAAGTGTAGCTGAGAAGTTTCCCAACCAACCGTATTCAAACTACCCATGAAAAATCAGAGAACAAATCTGGGGGTTATGTGGCAATCAGCTGCAAAGAATGAGAACTTGAGCTGTTTAAGTTTCTCTCCTCCTCCCACTAACAAACACAGAGTTACCTGACCCCCTGGTAAGGAAAAGCACAGGACCTCTAATCTCTTTTCTGCCCAACACATTTTAAGCTTCCCATGGACACCTTTCTGCCCAAGGCTTGGGCTGTGGCTCCCTGATCAGACCAAAGCAGTAATAGCCTAAAGTCCACTGTCAGGAACATTCTCCTCCAAATCTGGGCACTGCAGGGAAGATGGTGAAACAAAGCTGGCTCCTTCTGCTTTTCTAATCTGTTTCCTTTGTGGTTAATAAATGGTAACACAACTTTCTGGTAAGGAAATAAAGCACAACAGAGTTTCTCCTAGGGGGCCCAGAATTTCAGTTCTTTTAGGACCCAGTTACATTCATCACAGTCACCCCATAGAGCTCACAGACTTCTTAGCTAATTCAGCCCAACTCTTTCCTCAGGCCGCAGGGAGACGAGGACTGGAAAGGTCAGGAACTGGTTTTATAAAAATGCTGAACAAATGCTGGCCAGAGGGCAGCTGATTTGAGAGGCAAGCAGCACCACTTGTGCTGGGATTACTACTGCAAGAAGTTATTTTTGACCCTGGGACCCTGACTCTGAGGGGCTTACAGAGACAACTCCCATCTCAGCAGGTGTGCACTGAGGCTGGGTCTTATGTTTAGTGTAAATTTTCTCCTGACACAGGTTGTTTCTACATTACTTGATTTTATAGTCTGTCTTTTAAATATTCAAGTTACTTAAAATTGACTTAAAATATATTTTTCTTTGTTTCAATTTTAAATGTTGTTCTATTAAAGAAGAATATTTAATCTCCGTTCTTCTTGGAAGGAATGGCAGAGAACTCACCAGGCTGATCACTCATTTAGGGTCACATTGGGTGAGAGAACTAGATAACAAGTAGTTGATTTTATATCATTTTAGTTGTGAGCTCTGGTTATTTCTTACCTTTTCAGTCCTATCTTTCCTTCCACTTTGACTACCCTTCATTAATTGCAAATCTGTGTCTTTCTGATATGGGGTTTGCATCAACAAATAGGGCATGGTCAAGCCTCATTACCAGCCAGGGACAGCTACGTTGGACTAGCCCTACCTTATTTAAACCTTTATTTTTTAGAGGTTCCTCTTTCATATTTATAACTGCACAGATTTGGTGGGACACAGAGAAGAGTGATGGCTTTTGCAGTGCATCTGGAGTCAAGCCTTTGGAGGAGAAGAACCTCTGCAGGAGGTGGCATCACACAATGGCTCTGGGGCTCTGGCCTTGTAGCTAACAGTTCTTGGATGGCTCCTCCCAAGGTACATGCTGGAGAATCTTGGTAACCATGCTGATGAACCTTACCAAGCTTTACTTTCCATATCTGAAGTTGGGATATCGATCTTAGAAGGCTCCCAAAGAGTTAAAGTTGAGAACATCTAAGTACCTGGATCAAGGTGAATACTGAAAAAAGGCACTAGTTGTAATTGTGAGAAAACAGCTACTGTTGAGTTTAGGGATGTGGCATGTGGCACATTGCACATACCATCTCGCTTAGCTCTGAGACCCTGTCGGGGAAGACTAGACCAACACTGTCCAACAGATTCTCCATGATGATGGAGCTGTGCCAAGTGGGCACTGCCCAGCACAGTCACCATGGGCCATGTGGAGCTGTGAAGCACTCAACATGTGGGCTGCACAACATAGATGCAATATTTTATTTTTACTATTTTTCATTTCAGTAGCCACATGTGGTTAGTGGTCACCATACTGGACAATGCAGTTTTAGAGAGAAGGGGAAAATTGCTCATAGGAGAGTGAATTGGATTTGAACCAGTTTCTCTCATTTCAAAGACCATGCCCATTTTATTCTGCCAACCTTGACTAATCAGGTCAACCTTAACCCCTTTGGCTTTCACTGACCCACTGTCAGATGATCAATAAACAAACATGCCTAAGTAGACGTCTCCTTTGGGTACACATGGGGCTCACACTCCTTGTTTCCTGGTTGGTTATGAACTGCAAGGAAGCAAAAATGACCTTGGCAAGGTTGGAGGAAAACAAGAGAAGTCTGAGTTTGGAAGGGTCAGGAGGAGCTCATCTAAATTAAATTGCACTATAATCTACTACCTCCAAAAGAGACCTCATAAACCCAGGAAGTATGAACTCTTCCCAAATGTTTAAATCAGACTCCATAATACCTATTTCATAGGTTGTCTCTAGGTAGTAATGAGCTCAATATATAATCTAAAGCAAGTAAATTATTATTGAGTGTTAATATAATAACACAGTGATATCATTATTAGTGTTGCTCATATTATTAATCATCAAATAAACAAAGGAGGGAAATACCACCATCCTTGCTCTGTGCAGATGAGAAAAACCAATCTCGACTGAGTTTGGAAAGTCATCTAGGAGGACATAGATAATACATAGTGTGGGGCAGAGCAACATTTGTATTTTGACAGGGAATCCACTCCTGTTCTATGGATCATAACAAATAGCAGTGGGGCTGGTGTACGCCTACTTCCACTGATCTAGAATTCAAGTCTGTGTACAAGGAAAACCCAGAGTTTGTACATTTTCATTGAGTTAGACTTACTGAAAGCCTGGGTTTGTTCAACTTGGGTCTGTTCTTCCCCCACCTCAGCCATCTCTCTCCACCCAAGCCAGCATCAGCAAGGTGTTCCAGCTGTAATTTCCACTTCCTCTTTTACTTTAAAATAAAAATGTTACATTGCTCGTACTTAATTTGTAAGGTCAACCAGTTTAAGATGCTACATTCCCGGCATCTGTCTTTGTCCTTCTCTGACCCTACAGCATCCCTATGGGTATCTTGAGATAAAATCTCGACACTGATTCTCAGAGACGTTGTGTGTTGTGAGATAATGAGGTGGAGTCCTTGGTTCTTGCCATAGGACACTTGAAGAGATGAGTCCTAAAATATTCAGTAACTTCCTTTCATCTTGCAGAGGGAAGATGAAAGTCAACAAAGTACGTCTTCAAGGGGAGTAGGTAGTTTCTCTCAAAGAAACTTTTTTTGCAGGGAAACTATCACAGATGTCAAAACAGCTGCCTTAGCAATGAAAATAGGACAAATTGAAGGGTACTGTTATTCAGAACTATGCAGGCAGATAAATGGAATTTGTAGTAAACACTTACAACAAATATTAAAAATATATATGGCACCTCTCCCACATTCCTTCCAAAAAAAATCCTAGGAATTTTTGAAGCCGTACTTGAAATATGGCTGCAAGTTGATCAACCCTTGTTTTCAGCAAAGCATTCCTAATTATAATACAATTTGTTCCAGAAAAATAAATTAAACCAAGTAATTTACAGAAGATATATATCTGAAAAGGCAGGCCTAGGAAGGAACATTTTATTGGCAAATGGACATCCCTACATTGAATAGAATCACTGAAGGAAAAGAATCTCAAAAGGTTTTCGTGTAACTTCCCTTTGGATATATGCATTTCCCTCTTAAATAATGCAGCTTTGGAAAACACCTTTCTTCACAACAGTGCATGATAAGCCTGTCCCTTTGCAGAGGAAGATGAAAGTCAACAAAGTATGACTTTGCACTTCTGTCTTCCCGAATGGCTTATTTTTTGGTCTCAAACATACATGGTCCCCACTGGTGCTGGAGGCCAAGGCTGGCTCCATCACTTTTTATTCTGTCTAAAAGAAATACAGCCATTTTGGTGCATCATACAGGACCACTGCTATCACCTCAGGAAATCTTCAGGGAGTAGAGGCAGCCATGGAGAATAGCAGTGGAGTCCTGGAGGCTCAGCGTGCAACCCTCCCATTGGGAGAAGGGGACACTCACCTGTGGGGCCATGGAGACACCCCTCCCAGACACAGCTGGAAGCATCAGAGATTTATTAGGGTAAAAGACAAAGGGGAGCAGAATCAGGAGACGGCAGGGAGAGTCTCCAAATCACGCTGTGGGATTAGTACCTGTGAGAAGAGAAGACAGAGGATCTGGGCGTGCAGCACCACTCTACGGACAGCTCTGCCTGGGAGTGTGGAGCACGGTGCCTCTGGAGCAGCCTTGTTTGGGTCCTGAAAGGCAGCTCCAGTATCTGCCATGCTCAAGCAGGAACCAGCCAGGGATGGAAACAACCGCAGCAGCAGGCTGAGTGCAGGCCCCCTGGTGAGAGTTCCTCAAGAGTAGATTTAAGCCACTTGTCACCATGGCCAACACGGATGGTAGCTTTTGCTAAAAACTTCTCCAGACCTCAAAAGAGCATCTCAGTTCCTGTTCCTTGGGATCTTTAAAATCCTTTAAAAATTAGGAACCCTTTCAGTAGCAATGAATTTGAGTCTCAGATGCATAACTAAGGACTTGGTGGATCACAAGAGGTCCTCATGGAGTACTAACCCTTGGTGAATGAATTCCCCACTGGAGACATAGGAGTAAATAAAAACAGAAAAACAAAATCTGTGCTCTCAGGGCTTATTTTCTAGATGGGTTTCGGTAATGAGCAAAAACTAAATAAATACTGCTTAAGCAGTCCCAGGGGAGCGAAGGGCTTGCATATGAAGGTGAGTTGGAGGGTCAAGAAGGCCTTGTGCAGGAAGTGACATTTAAGCAGTCTGAGGGAGAGTGATGTGAATGATAATGAGAGAAGCAGTCCAGAGAGGGCAACAAGGGCAAAGGCCCTGCAGTCACAGTGTGCCTGGTGTGTCCACAGGACACCAAAGGACAGATCCTGGACTTGTAGATCACACAAAGGATACAGGAAATTATCCTCAACAGGTAGGAAACTACTGCAGGTTTAAACCAGAAAAGGAGTAAACTCTGATTTATCCCCTAATAAAGATCCATCTTATCTCTTTCGATGGCCATGCAAGCCAGGTATTGCCACTCCCATTCGTAAGAAAGAAAGTTACGCTGGGCATGGTGGTGCATGCCTGTAATGCCAACAATTGGGAGGCTGAGGCAGGAGGATGACCGGAAGTTTGAAGCCAGCCTGGGCTACATAGTGAGTTCAAGGCTGGCTTGAACTACATAGTGAGACCCTGTCTCAAAAAACCAAAACCAAAAACAAAAAAGGCAAGCTATGGTTTAGTGCTTAGTGGATCAAAGACCAAGTCAGGTCATATTTCTGAGAAGCAAAGCCAAAATTCAAACTGTTTCTCTTTGTGCCCATGTCGTTAATTGAGTCTGTGTATTTCAAGCTTTCAGAAAGAGCTCTTTGGCAAAGAGTTTACCCTAAGTATTACTTGGTACAAAAACCCTTCCTTTATTTGCAAACAATATCCTGGCAACTTGGCTCTGATCAGCATTCAAAAACGTGGCTCTTTTATGCATCCTACCAAAGGGTCACTTGCCCTCTTCAGGACTTAGGAAAAGTAGACTGAAGCAGAGGGCAATGGAGGTTCCCGCAAAGCCAGTGGCTCCCCAGTGGGAAGGGTGTGGTAGGAGTTGGGACACCTGAAGGTGACGAACGCTCTGCTCTTAGGCTTGAAGAAATGCTTTTGACAATGCGCCATTTCAGAGCAATTTAGCATTTCTGGCTTTAAGAGAAAGTACTTTAAAAAATCATTTGCTTCTTAACAAATCAAGATTAATATTATGTATTAAAATGATGGGGTTTCTTATTGAGACTATTATGTCTATTGCCATCAATTGAAAGGAAATATATTTTTAATATGGTCCATTTTACTGAGTTTTTTACTCCCTTCCCCATAATTTGAGGTTTAAAAAGCCCTCATTAATATATTTCTATTGCTACAGGCTCAGTTTTTCCCCTCCCTTAAGGGAGAGATATTCATCCTCTGTGGCATTGGCACTTAAGGGCAATTATATACAAACCAAACTCTTCCATTCTTATATTTCCAAAAGAAAAAAACTTAGTTATGCTCTAATATGGACACAGTAAACAGCGAGTAAAGAGTTAAACAGATCTTTGGTTCTAGCTCCCACTGTTGAACTGGAAAAAGACTGCTTTTAATTATACGATTCTTACATTCATATATATCTTCAAAAAGCGTTTCTCTTCTTGACATTCTGCGTCACAAAGAGTAAATGTGCTCTTTATAAAGACACCAATTCTGGAGATGGGCTCATCAGTTAGAATGTGAGGGGGCAATTCCTTAAGGGGTCTAAGCTCCTCTGTCCTCATCTGTGAACTCCAGAAAAGAATCTCACTTAATCCTCCCAACCACCTGAGGATTTGAAGAGACTGCTGTCAAGCACTTTGCGCTGTGCCTGTCCAGGAAAGAGCTTAACAGACGCTACTATGCCTAACCTAGAAGAAGAAAACTCTTTTATTGTATAGTTTTTCCTCCTTTATCTGCACTGCCTGCTTGAGGGAGCTTAGGCATACAGAACTTTAAATGGATTGGGTCCTTCTAAGTAAGTCTAAATCACCTTTCCTTGCACTATGCCTAGCAGTTCTCAAACTTGAGCTGCATCATTAGAACCTCTGGGAGGGCTCCTCAAGCACAGACTGCCCAACCCCACCCCAGACTTTCCGATTATCTAGGCTCTGACAGTGTGCAGCTCTCACAAGTTCACAGGCGCGGCTGATGCTAGCATGAAATAAGGACGAACTTAACAACTGAGCTGTTACGAGGCTTACATGAAACACTATTTGTGCATGGCTCATCAAGCATAAGGTCCAGCACCTGGATGGAGCTCCTCATCGTAGATATTTCTACTGTAAGCACTAACAACATTCTGTGATGGCTATTTTATGTATCAGCTTGACTGGCATAAGGGAAGGTCAGAGAGCTGGCAAAATGTTATTTTGGGTGTGGCTGTGAGAGTGTCACCGGGAGAGAGGAGGGTTTGAGTTGGTGGACTGAGTAAAGATGACCTGTGCTCACTCATGCAGATGGGCACTACCCAACCTGTTGAGCCCTACATAGAACAAAACAATGGAGGAAGGGTGAATTTGCTCTGTCTGTTTGAGCTGGGCCATTCATTTTCCGCAGCTCCTGGACACGGTTGCTCCTGTTCTCAGGCTTTCGAACTTGATCTGGGACTTAACACCCGGCCATCTTCCCTGGCTCTCCTGCTTCAGGGTAGAAGTAGAACTGCATTCCTGGCTTTTCTGGACCCCCAAAATATAGACAGAAGATCCTGGGAATTCTCAGTCACCATAACCATGTGAGCCAATGCCTCAATAAATCCTCTTCCTGGATTTTCATATATTTCCTGTTGGTTCTGCGGGGAAAATGCTAATATAGTACTCTATCTAAAAGTACCAACACAACAATAATAAAAATAGTTCCTCGTAATTTTGAGGAAGAGCTAAGTCACATGAAATTGCATGGGTTTAAAAATGCAATTTTATTACTCAGTAAGCAATTTCAAAATTATTCACTTTAAAATATGCTGCCTAGTTCATCTGACTGTTCGTTTGTTCACACTTGAATGAACTCTATTAATTCAATGGCTGCACCCCACATATTTACAAAGTACAGTTCCAAAGAGAAGATGCAAAAAGAATGAAGGCAGGGAGATCTGTGGGC
Organism: Chinchilla lanigera; assembly: GCF_000276665.1. Taxonomy (NCBI): domain Eukaryota; kingdom Metazoa; phylum Chordata; class Mammalia; order Rodentia; family Chinchillidae; genus Chinchilla; species Chinchilla lanigera. The sequence continues at coordinate 19,325,563 of NW_004955415.1, read as the reverse complement.
CTGGGCACCATCAGCCTGGAGACTCATGAGACTGTACTCATTAACCCTAATTAAAATGATATCCTCGCCACCACCATCCTCGTCACTTGCTGCACAGAAGTACAGCTTGCAGTAACTGGTATCACATATTTTCTCATTTATATTGCAGGCTAAAAAGAAGCCATACAAACTCAGCACTTTTAGTTCACCATCAGAGATCTGAGTAACTTCTTCAGCACGTCCCAGTCATATTTAGGTGTGAAGTAGCTGCTCAGCTAGTGCCTTCCATTTTAATATTATTGACTCATTGTTTTGTTCCCATGAGCTCCTTGTAAATCTAATGCCGCCCCAGACTTCCTTCCCTAGCTTCCTAATGAATGCGCCTCATGTCTTCCCATAAATAAGCTGTCCTTCTCACAACCTTGACGCAGGGATCTCGAGTCTTAAGAGTTTTCCACCAGACTGACTCAGACACTATTTCATGGGTGAGATGCTTCTATTCCTCCAGGAAATAGAATTATCTTCTACCTCTGTGAAGAAATGAAGAAAAGCAAACCCAAAGGAACTTCACAGAGAGGAAAAGAATGCAAAAATGAGAGGAGAAAGCAAAGCAAAGAAACACAAGGGGACTCTCTTCTGTGTCAGAAACTGATACAATGATCTATTGATAAAAGGAAAAGTAATGGAGGATGACTGAATTAAAAATGTAACAACAAGGTCATAAGATAAAATGAGCTAGACAGAGTGATTACTTGAAACTAAAATTACTTCATCATTAGCATTAAAACTAATTTGTCATTGTGTTTATATGGCATCATTTGTCCTTATGCTAGATGTCTGTAAACTCCTGCTTTCAGGTCAAATCTAGTCTGCTTCTGAAAACACAACCTCATGGAAACACAGCCCATGCACTTATTTACACACCATTTATGTCTAAGGCTGCTTTTGTGCTGCAGTGACAGAGTGGAGTAGCCATGGCTGTATGGCTAGCAAGACCTAAAATACATCATATCTGGCTCTTTAAAGAAAAAAGTGTATTGAAGCATGCTCTGTGCCTTGCTAACATAAGATATTCTGCTACGCAGCGGGGACCTAGAGTAACTAAGGTTATTGACAACAGGGGCACAATCCTCCACCCTCCCTGCATCTACACCCTTTGCAAAGTGACTTTTCCTCTTCTCCCATGGAACAATGGATGTGCCTCTACACTGCTTGGGTCTCTGACTTGCTGCAGCCTAGGAAAGGTAGCAAAAATTGGCTACAGCCCAGAAGCAACTATTTGGAAGGGGATGTGAAGCATGTAGGATGGAAGTGAAACAGCTCCCAATTGGTCCAGAAAACTTTTATATGTTTCCATGTGCCCATTTTATTGTGCTGACACTCCAATTCTTGGACCACATGGTCACTATCTTAGGTCTCTGAGCTTTCGAGTAGGTTGGTAAACAGAAAAAATGGATGCAATTATTGACAGTAATGGAATACTTTTTAAACTCTTGTCTCTTCATGTCCCCATCACATGCCCTTTCCTCCCTTTCTCATTGTTTCATTTCAGACTTGAGATCATGCTTCCCCGGGGGCTCAAACCAGGCTCATGCTTTTTCTCTGTGCCTCCCTGCAACTCTGTTTTGCAGTCAGTCAAGCTTGAAGTGTGGTAACTCCTTCCAGGGAAGGAGTCTAAAGCATCTTACCTTGCCCTGTGCCTCAGCAGTTCTCAAATCTAATCTGCATCGTCAGGACCCCTGGAAGAGCTCCTGAAGCACAGGCTGCTGGATCCCACCCCAAAGCTCATTCCTGGACTCTGAGATTCCTCTGTGTTCTACTTTCTAGATGTTTCTGTACAACTTAGCACCCTCTGTTGGGCCTCTCATTTAACATGCACGGTTTTTCTTTGCTCTCACCAAACACCCTTTCCTTTTCTCCGAAAGTGGCTCTTCCTCTACCTAGCACCTAAGGGGCACATAGGGATGGGCAGTGGGTCTATAGACTGATTTGAACTTGCTCTTCTAAACTCATCCTCAAATAAAGGAGCACATGTGTGTCAGGTACCCATGTGGCAAAAACCCACAATCATCCTGGACTCCTAAGGAACTAACCCGTTTGAAGGCAGAGAATCAAAGGTCCAGGAAACCAAAAGCCATTTCACTCCCAGAAACTTTAGGACTTGATCATTAGGAGCCTGATTAGTAACAGCTCTTTACAGTACATAATAGCGCTCCTTGAGTTAAGGGTTGAACATTTCATTCACTCTGGCTAAGGATTTGGAACACAACAAAGCAAGCCTTGTCTCAATGACAGTGGAACGTGCTCTCAGAAGAGGCACCTGAACACACAGGGTGTCTCACACTCTCCTACAGGGAGCCTCTGTCATAGGTATATTGTTCCTATTTGAGACAAGGCCACTGTTCACTGAGACAAGTAAAGGAACTTGCTTAAAGTTATAACTTGTAAATGTCAGGGTCATGGTTCAAACCAAAGTCCTTTGTCTTCAAGTCCACTTACCTTCCAGAACTCTCTAAACCACACATGCCTTTCCTTAAACATGTCATGCTTAGATGACAAAGAGTGTTAGGCTCTGGGGGCGTGAAAGACCAGCTAACACTGGCAATACTGTTATTTTAAAGACTGGACTAGAGGAAACAATTGATCTGGGTGCTTTTGCAAAAGCACCTGGCTGATGCTTTGGGTTGTTTCCGTGTTTGGGCCAAGGGATGTAATGGGTATTTTCGTATTTGGGTTGTTTCCATGTTTGGGTCAACAGATGTAATGCCCAGGGGCCTGGCCACAACTGCATCACCAAAGGAAGAAGTCACAGGGCTCTGATGACAAGAAAAGGTCCTGAAGGCAGGTCGGCATAGAATCAGAATCATTAAGTAAAACACCGATGCTCTTCAGACACATCTGCCCTCACATCTCCTAGGTTCTAGGGCAGAGAGGTTAAGCAAAGTGGTTTGTGAGGGCCAGGGATATAGCTCAGTGGCAGGGTGCTTGTCAACCATGTATATAGCCCTGGGTTCAATCCTCAATGCAATAAAACAACAAAAATAACAATGACACAACCACAAACTTTTATTTGTGGAGCTAGGTATAGTGGTGGCATTTGTAGTCATAGCTACTAGATAGGCTGAGGCAGCATGCCTAGTAGAAAGACACTATCTCAAAACATAAGAAAGAAAATTGCCTGTTGTTATGGCTTGTGTCTAGATGGCCCCTAAAGCCTCATGTGGTCATAGGTGGGGTTTTTACAGAGGTGGCTGGATCTAAAGTGTGTGATGCTGAGACTGATTCATGTTTGTGTAATGCTAAGATCAAGGGCATTAGGATGAAGATTGTGAGTGCTACCTGCCCTACATAGCCTGGGTAAGATATAAGGGATAGAAAGAGCTGTGGCCACCTGTTGCTTGGTTGCTTTGCTACCTTCTGCCTGCCATGAACCTTCTCTCCTTGGTGGTGCTCCTCTGTCATGTGCCAATTATGGACTGAAACCTGTACAAACTGAGCTAAATAAGCCTTCCTCTTTAACTTTTGGTGTTGGGTATTTTGTCTCATCAATGAGAGAAAAGTAACTAAGACAGAATTTGGTGCCAGAGAAATGGGATTGTTGCCGTGATGCCATCTGACCATGTGGTTCAGGAGCCTTCAGAAATGGCTGTGGGAAGAGTTTGGAAAGGTTTGGCTGAAAAACTAGCCCTGGAATGCCTTACCTGTACTTGATGAGAGATTCTGGTCAGAGCTCAGAAGACCAGAAGGCTGATAGAAATTCTGCCATAAAAGACCATGCTCAGGAGGTTTCTGCTGGAAAGAAAGACTGCATTGGCTTTTTGACTCCAGATTATGTTAGTTATGCTTTGGCAGAAAGTTTGTCTGCATTTTGTTCATGTCCAGGGACTTTGCCTGAAACTGAGATTAAAGGCAGTGGACTAATTAATATGGCAGAGAAAATTTCAAGGCAATCTAATGTTGAGGTGGTGGCATAACTACTATTGGAGGCTTTTAGGCAGATGTATTTATTTCATCCCTTGTTTGTTTTGCTACCTTCTGCCCACTCTAATTTCCTTCTCCTCTGCTATGCCTGTCTGCGATCCACCCTGCCTTAGAGTCAGCTGATTATGGATTGAAACCTCTACAGACTGTGAGCTAAATAAACCTTCCCTCCTTTAACTTTGGATGTTGGGTATTTTGTCTCAGCTATGACAGAAAAGTCACTAAGACACCTGTGGAGACATAGCTAGAAAGAAGGATTAAAAAGAAGTTAATCTTCTTAATGTCTTGATGTTCCCAAGTTTTTGGGCCTTGTTGTGATTTGGATCTTAACTGTTCCCCAAAACTCACGTGTTGAAGGCTTGGTTCTCAGGGTGGCACTCCTGGGAGGTGATGGACCCTCTGCCAGGTGGGATGTTGTGCAAGATCCTGGGGTCCTTGGGGATGTGCACTTGAGGAGGGCAGTGGAACCAGGGTTCTCGTGTTCTTGTTCTGCTTCCCAGCCCTGACGTAAAGGTGTTTGTTCCACTCCATACTCCCTGTCATTGCCATCTAGCTTTTTCCTTACTTCTTGGTCAAACTGGTTTCTTTTTTATCACTCACCTGTCACATTAAGCATCAGCTCCTGAGTAGGTTTGTCCTCTAACACCAAACCCACACCACTGCCCACTCCCAACTCTTCAGTGTCTGTCTCTTTCACCACTCCTTTATGATTATATTTAATATTAACAGAAACTTACTTGCTCATTTCTATGCTCCCTGGTTTATTTCCCACTGTGGTGCATTGACAACTGGTGGTCAACTTTTAACACCCTGCTGAACTGAACCAGTGTGGTGCTGAGTGTGGGAGCCCATCTGAGGATTGTTGCCAGCAACATAAGAGGCAGAACTGGAGAGGAAAAAGTAGAGAAGTTGTTGGGAGCTGTTGGTTTTCCTGGGGCTGCTGTTAGTTCTCTCAGGAACTTGTCACGCTGGCTTTCCTGATGAACTCGGTTGTTCTCATTGTCTAAGGAGCTTGGGACATTGTTGTTGTTGAGAACAGCTATGGTTCACTTTGAGGGAGCTCTGGTCCCCACTGTGAGGGAGCTCTGGTCCCCACTTTGAGGGAGCTCTGGTCCTCAGTTTGAGCATCGCTTCCTGGCTCCAGAGGGGAAGATGGTGCACTGCTCAGTCTCCTTGAGAAGCTTGTTGTGCTGCCTTTCCTGATAGGAGCCAGCTGTTCTCATCATTGGAGGAGCTTGCGACCTCACTGTCAGTGAGGATGGCTGTGGTACCTTTCAGGTGAGCTCAGGTTCTTACTTTGAGGGTTGTGTCTTGGTTACTTTTCTCTTGTTGCTGAGACAAAATACCAGACACCCAGAATTAAGGAAGGTAAGATTTATTTAGCTCATAGTTTGTGGAGGTTTCAGTCCATATTCAGCTGGATCCAAGGCAGAGTGTCACATGGCAGAGGGCAACAGTTCATGGCAGGGGAAGATAGCAAAAGCAAGGAGAGACAAAAGGGAGGAGCAGCAGCAACAAGTATCCTCTTTCTCTCCCTTACACTGTAATGCAAACTACCCACCCCAGGCGGGTGCAGCGCTCACATCCATAATTTCAACATTGGACCATGAATCAATCATAAACTCTAGAATTCCACCCCAAGACTACATGAGGCTTTGGGGGGACATCCAAACACAAACCATAACAGGTGGCTTCCGGGCTCCAGTGAAGATCCCTCAGCCTGCTAGCACAGAGCCTTCATCCTGTTGGTATAAACTTTGTTGCTTTCACCACTGACCTTTGGACATTCCCAACACAGAACCGTGAAACACGCCTGCATGAAGCATCGTCATGGGCTTTTGGCCACCAGTTGGACTCGTGAGGGGCACTGTTATGGGTTTTAGGTCTTCAGCTGGACTCATGTAGGACATTACCATGCGATGCAGACCCTGAGCTGGATTCTTTGGTCTTTAATGTGTGAACAGATTTTTTGCACTCTTTGTATATGACTCTTTGGGTGACTATTATAAAATAATCTTGTAATTAAGTGTCCTGTATTGTATTTCCCCATGCAAAACCCCAGCTACAACACCCATCTTCTGCAACTGGACTAAAAATCACCCAAAGCCTGAGATTTTGTCTTGTTCACTAGCTTAACTCAGCCCCATAGAACCATGGCTAGCACTATGGATTAACAGAATATATCCTACTGAAGCTGTAACTGAAAATGACTTAAAAATTATCTTCTATATTTTCCAACCTACTCTAAATTTCATCTAAGAAAATGCTTTCTCATTTGTTTCTCATTTGTTCCTTCAGTATCTTATAATTATAAAATGGTGTAAGTAATGATGTCTCTGGCAAAAGAAGAACATTTAGGAGTCATTTACAGACAGTTATATTCAAGATTGCTTAACACTGCTAATCTGTAACACAGGTTGTTGTAGCTTAATGACTTTAACATGATGAGTTCTACACAATATATAGAATTTGTAATCTGTACATATAAATATATACATTTACATTCTAACCCTTAATGAAGAAACTCTGATTATGAAAGCTTCTCCCAAATCTGTCTGCATAAACAGGCTTTCAGGCCAGCCTGGTAAATCACAGTATCACCTTCTACCTACATGTGATCAGTAATTCTTACTGCACTTACCATCCAATAAACACAGCATCAATGATACTGTACATGATAATCTTTAAGACTGTTTTTCAACCTCAGTTGCATATTACATGTATTCACTGATTTGTAAGAAATACTAATTTGTGGGCCCCAAACCAGAGCAACCCAGTAACATTCAGGAGGGAGTGAGCAGTGGTATTTGAGGGACGTTGTCCAGGTGATTCTTAAGTGCAGAGAGACTGGAGGCTGAGCTTTAGGGTGCTGGCCGAGGTCCAAACAGCCGCTCTGAGTCCCAGTTAATCGCCTATCATCCCCACAGTAGGGAGAGTGGCGAGAGACCCGCTGCCAAACCTTGCTGTAAAAGTCTAGAAAAATTGCTTGGCATAAAACACCTCTTTCTAAAACAGAGTACTTCAATACTAAAATGATTCTCTCCCGAGGACTGCAGTGGTACCTACCGCAGAGCCCTAAGGAACCCGTTGTTTAACATCTCCAGGTGCCAGCAGTTGCCCTGAGAGTGCAGGACCAAGAAGGAAAGGTACCCATTTGCTTAATTCTAAGACTTTTCTTTTACTAATGATCCCTGTCTGCTCAATTACTTTTAAAACTTCTATGAACTTTATGATTTGCAAAGTGTTTGTTTCTTAGATAATACAGATTTCCTATTAGCTAAGCACCATTTTTGGTTTTAGATTCTCCACTTCAGGTAAAAAACAGCGGCAGTGTCGCCCAGCAGGGCAGCCTGGCTCTTGCATTCTCTCTGCTCAGCATGGGAGCTGCCTGTCCCAGGTGGGAAAAGCCACCTTCATTTCACATTCTTGTTTTTTCTCATCTTCTATGTCCAGCAGGTTTCACGCTGTTTGGTCAATTCCTCGATTCCTTCCAAAACTCAAAATTACCCCCTGTGTTTCCAACTGTATGTCCAGCAATCCCTCAGGCCCATCCCCTCCCCTCAGACAAGGACCTGGTCTCTCATCCAGAATTAACCCTTTCCCCACTGAAAAGCTCCCTACATCTTTCAGAATTGAATGCCAAGGCCTTAGGCTTGAGAGGAAAGCCATGTAAGTTGTGGTTATCTGTAGATTCAGCCTCCGATCTCCAGGATCCCACTCTCTGCCTGAGCTGGACGAGCCACTTCCTCAGCATAGTGTGCTGTGGCCCCCGAGCCCCATGTATAAGCCGTGGTTTGCTGCTCATACTAGCTGTGCTCTGATTGGCTGGTTGACTTGTCAGTCAAGACAGCCTGAGGAAGCCCTCTTCTCTTAGATTCCTGGGCTACTGCCCTCTGTGGTGAGCTCTCTCTCTTCTAAAAGAATGTCACCACCTCTGCGTCACACCAGGATTGGGGGAAGGCAGAAAGTAGAGAGTGGAGGGGCAGAAAAGTGCTACTGGCCTGGAGTTTCAGATTGAGAAGCCTGAATGTCCTTTGTTGGATAATACAGCAATATCTGAACCTTTCTGTTTGTTTTAAATGCTCAATTATAGTAGGGGATGAAGCTGGAAAAAAGAAGAACTCACAGCAAGTCAGCTTGCAACTGAGGTACATGAATTCCTAACTTCCTTAGGATAAAAGTGCAAACAGTGAGCTCAGGTCAGCTCATTTTCCTTGCTTTCCTCCTTCTTCAAATTTAAAATTTCATTATTTTTCATTTTGCGATAGCCTTTTGGCTCTTTTTACACTTAAACATGTAGACATAAGCTCCATTTCCTACAGGAACTGTGGCTGAGCATACAAGCCCTCCTCTTTCTCTTGCAGTTCTCCAGCCACTGCTACTTTCCAATAGCTGTTGTCTGCCTTAGTTTCCATGTTAAGTCATTTTCATGTTCTGTTTGGTTAACAAAGTTTAAAAACTTAGAAACTATTAAGCGTCATTACCATCATCATGATGGTTGTGTAAGGACCTTCCAATATAAAGGCTACCCGAGACAATGCTATGCTTTCTTCTTTCAGCCCAATAGCTGTACTTTGTAGGTACAAAGTAAATTACCCAAAGCTTGGAAATAAGATCAAGGATAAATCAGTTTTCCGACTTTGTTGGCTTATTTGTTTTAAGTACACATACTGCTCTGCAAGCTTATGCTAAAGGGCAGAGCTCAGAAGAATGTGAGGTCCAAGAAGGGCAAAGGCTCAGAAGGAGAAGAAACCAGGATTTTCTTCCTTAGCTTGAAAGGAAAATATTGATTTTTAAAAATAGTGTGTCTGGAACAAAGGAGAGAGTAAAATGGAAAGGATAGGCTCAGGAAATGAGCAAGACAGGAGAGTAAAGGAAGAAGAGCGTGGCCCCTGGTGATGGACCAGGACAAAAGAAGATAAAGAGAGACAGCATTAGACACAAGATTTCTATTTTCTTGTTTGTTTGTTTGTTGGCAGTGCAAGGGATGGAGCCTAGTGCATGCTAGACTAGCACTCTATCAAGGGACTCTGTCCTCAGACCTTCTAAAATTGTATTTTGAAACACAGTCATGCTATTTTGTCCAGGCGGGCCTTGGACTTGGTGATCTTCCTGCCTCAGCATCCCGGGTAGGTGGTATTGCAAGTGTGCACCACCATGCCCAGCTTCTAATTTTTAATCTTCATGTGTTCCTGCTGTGTGCTGCAACTCTCCTCGGCAGCCACCAAATTGTTATCAAAAATCCATTTCACACAACATCGTTGGGGTTCTGGGATTTGATGATATAATGGGTTTCAGGAGGAGAACAACTTGGAACAGTCAACAGGTCAGAAAACTGGGAGGTAAAAAGGCTTTGGGGGACAGCAGGCATCATCCAGAGAGTGTGGGTGTGTAGGATGGCCAGGAAGAGAAGAGAAGCCAGCAATGGGCCCTCTTTCTTATTTTGAGACAGGTTTCCCTATATTGCCCCAGCTGGCTTCAAACTTGTTATTCTCCTGCCTCAGCCTCCCAAGTACCTGGGATTACCTGTGTGCACCACCATGCTTACTGTGTTGTCAGTCCTTTCCCTGGGATATTAAAGGAAAGTCAGGAAAATGGCCCAGTGCAATATTTGGATTGCATGTGTTTCCAAAAACTCTGCTGAGAACAAACAAAACAAAAAGAACAGCTCTATTGTTTCTCGTTTCAGCATGAGCGAATTCTCTAAAGAATTAGTATTAGGGGCTGGGGATTTAGCTCAGAGGCAAAAGCGCCTGCCTGGCAAGCGCAAGGTCGTGAGTTCGGTTCCCGGTACAGGAGAAAAACCAAAAAAAAAAAAAAAAAAAAAAAAAGAATTAGTATTAAGCATCACTTAGAAAACAAAACTCTTTGCATTTAAGTAACTTATAAGTCAGGTGGCATTAGGAAAAGAGTTGGAAGCAGCATGACAACACGATGAGGTGCTACCACACAAGCCTCTGTGACACGTGGTATCTGAACTGTCAGCTGCTTCAAAAGAATTCTCAGTAATGCAGAAATAACAAGATCATGCATCCACTACATATATAGATTTTTTTTTTTTTTGCAAAAAGAATAGCTGTTGAAAACATTTTTCATGATCTAGCAAACGATCATCCACTACTTAAATGACTTCAATGCTTTTTAAAATGAGTACACGGAACACTGTTGGACATTTCCCTGATACTTCAAGTTACAGTGACACAGTAGTTACCAGAAGATGCCAAAAGCATTCATGCACCTTCTCAAGACAGTCTCTCTGCTGTGACACTGCTGGGGTGCTTGGGCTTGGTTTTCTTCACTTCTCAGTCTTCACATTGTCAGCTGAGATCTTTTAGTGCTACTCATGTGCAAATTGTAACAATAAGCACTATTTGCTTATATTTTTACAAATATTTTAATGATTGTGGCCCCTATGAACTGCATCTTATAGAACTAGGAAATGATAATAAAAAGTCGCCGTCCTCCAGCTTGATATACTATTTGGTTTTCCAGTTTCATATGCTACTAGGAACAGATGTGTTTTCTTTATGAAGTTCAAACTTTTTTGCTTTGATTCTAGGTGAAATAATACCACCCCAGAAAGCTAAAAGTGTATCTGGGGTATATTTAGTACTTTGTCCAGTTTCTTTTTCTTCTGGCTTTACCTTGTTTTCTGGGCAACTTGCAAGAAGAACAAAAACCTTCAGAAGTATGTTCTAAGGGTGAGATGTGGTGAGTAATAACCACAGAGGATCATTGTTATGCTTTGGATTTCAATGTCCCCAGAGGCCCACATACTAAAGACCTGGTCCCCAGCCTGTGATGCTGTTGGGAGATGGTGGAATCAGTAGGAAGCAAGATCTAGTGGAAGGAAGTGACGTCACTTGGGGGGGTGAGTCCTTGAGGAAACCTGAGGCCTTTGCTCCTTGCTCTATCTCTTTGCTTCCCAGCCGCCAAGAGCAGCTTTAGCCACCATGCACACTGGCTATGATGTTAGCCTGGAGACAGCCAAAAGGCAATGGGGCCAAGTCAGCAAACATCTCAAACTGAGCCAAAATGAACCTGCCTCCTTTTAAGTAAACAATGCTGGTATTTCATCAGAGCAATAGAAAACTGACTTTCATCAGAGCAATAGAAAACACTATCAACACAAAAGAGAAAATGAATTAGAATGGAAGAACCTCCAATGCATTAAATTATGCTTATTTTACTTACCAAGAAAAGTTATTTCCTCTAATGTGTTTTTTGCTTACAGGACAGTGGGAGAGATATTCAGCCAGTGATTACATTTTCTTTCTTCCAAGTGACTTTCTCTGAATTATGTAGTACAAAGTAACTATTCTATAGCTCTCTAGATCCTGGAAACCTACCTTTAGGAAGCTGCAAATATTCAGGGAGAGATACTTCACAACAGTTCATACCAAAGCACATGGGCATTGATGGCGTTCAGGATATCCCACGCCAAATACAACACTCTGGCCTTTGAGACAACAGCAGAAGCAGGAAGGTCTCATTCACCTTCCCCTTGCCCTCTTCTCCCTTGAGTGGGTTCTGCCACCTAGCTGGCCTTCCTTCACAAGCCCCTCTCTGTGAGTCAGCTTTCCACTACTGTTAAAAAAATACTCAAGACAAGGCTGGGGATATAGCTCAGAGGAATAAGCGCCTTCCTGGCAAACACAAGGTTGTGAGATCGATCCCTGGTACTGAAAAAAAAAAAACCCAAGACAATCAAGTGAAAGGAAGAAAGAGTTACTTTGGCCATGGTACCAGTCCATGGGCAGCTATGTGGCTCCACTGTTTAGGGGCCTGTGCTGAGGCAGAGCAGCATGATGGGAGAGCATGGTGGAGTAAAGGTGTTCAGTTTATGGTGACTGCAGGGGGGGCCAAAGGCATGTCCCCAGTGACTCACTTCCTCCAAATAGGCTCCACTTTCTAAAGTTTCCACCACTGCTCCCCACACACCACCCACTGGCAAAAGCACATTGCCTTTAAGGAGGGGGATGCTTCATAACCAAATATAGCAGTCTCATTCCAGAGGGATCCTCCCATACTCAGAAGAAAATAATACCCTTATCGCTGAAGACAGAGGAACATGAAGGAAAATCTGACCAACAGCCTTGCTTGCTAAGTTTCCCCCAGTTTATCACTATTCAGCCATACTCCATTTGTCCAGTACTACTTCTGCATGACTGTCCAATCTCCATCAAGCCTCAGCTCAAGAATGTTCAGATTTCACAGGCAGACAGGCTTTGAGAAGATGGGAAGGTGATGAAGGGGTTGGGGAGATGGGAGGGAGGAGAGGGCAAAGGGGAGAGAAAGGATCAAGGTGAGACATGTATCTGCATCAATTCCCCACGATGAATGGATTTATTATGTATTGCAAAACTGTGCAAATAAAAAAGAATGCAGAGTTTTCCCTGCTTCTTCGAGTCTTCATTTCTGAAGGCTCCCATGTCATGTAAAACATAGGGGTTTTTCTTATCAGCCTTTTGGTAGGTAATTTCAGCTATTGCTTAGCAATGGGTAAGGAAAGATAATATGTTTTCTCCCATACAGCATCAGCCTTGACCCAGCTCAGCTGGGAGAAAGACTTGACTATGCTTCTGTGTGTGTCCTTGACCTTTTTTGTTAAGCTGTGTAAAGCACATGTACATAGTTAACTATAATAACTTACTTTGTATTGGATTTGAACTATATAAAATGGATAAGGTGATAACTTTTTATTTAAAAGCCAAGTATTTCAAATGATTTATCTAGTATTTGAATCTGTTGAAACTCAGACCTTTATGGATCTCAAGGATTATCAAGTTCTCTTATGAAACCGCTGGGGGTCTAGCTCAGTGGTAGTGTTCATGAGGAGAATGCATAGAAGTCCCGGGTTTGAGGCCCGGCAAAAAAGGAAGGGTGAGAAGGAAGAAGGGGAAGCAGGAAGTGGGGAGGAAAGAAGGGAGGGAGGGAGGAAGGATGAAAGACAGAGAGGGAGGGAGGGAGGGCAGAAGGAAGGAAGGATAGGAGGATAAGTAAAATACAGCCTTTGACTTCCAGAAATGAAGAGAAGTATAGCAGAGACAGAACATGAAATAAAATGTAAAGGCAGTATAATATGAGCAAGGGTAGGTGAGTGAGGGCACAGGGTTTATATTACTGCATGGGTGATCCAAGATATCATAGATGTAAAGATTTCTCATCTAGGTTCTGAAGAACGAGTGGGACTTCACAGTTAAATATGTAGAAACATCAAATATGTAGAAACAAGTGCATCTCCAGAAAAGAGGTTAACATATGCAAAGCATCAGATGGAGTAGTTTGGGGGAAACTGGAAGCATGTGCTATGGCTAATGAGGAGGATGTGCAGAGGAAACTGGAGGTAAATGAGTCTGCAGTGGTTAGGTAAGAGCCAAGTTATGGAAGGCCGTCTATTTTATCCCAAGGATTTCTTCCTCCTACAGGGAGGAGTTACAGAAGCATGTTAAACAAAGGAGAACAAGATGCCTCTAGGTGCATAATATTATTTTATTTATACTTATAGCAAACTGCTGTTAACTGCTAGTTCCTGGTAGTGCTAATGTTTTAGATAGATGAATAGCTGTCACCTCCGTATTTCAATGAAACATGGGAACAGTGACCACATTTTAGCCCACCCACTGCCTTTTCAATTCTGTTTACTTAAAAAGTGAGTATTCTATAAATCCACAGAGTCCTATGATACATTGGAAAAATCTAGTCAATAATTAAATCAAGTCTGCCCACAGAAGTCCCTGTAAACAGGTATTTTCTGCATCTGAGAATCTGAGCCAGCTTTCCAAGTAGCCCCGCCCCCTTTTCCTCAATTTTGAAAGGAACTAACTCCAGGACTCTAAATGCAACTTGAATGACTTTTACCTTTTACTCTATTTTAGAGGCAATCCCAATACCAATTCCATCACATACTTTCTCCAAATCATCTCAAAAGGCAATCTAAGAAAAACAGTGTATTTTTAATGCAAATGAGACCTTAGGTCACCCATTCAATCTTGCTAAACAGGTGGTCCAAAAGCCCTGCTCTATAAAGAGTCCTGAGCATTCCGACTATGCAAGGACACAACATATAAATAAGAGAAGCAGACTTAGGCAAAGTTTGAAACACATAGAAGGAACAGGAACAAAGGCAAAGGACTAGCCCAAAACTCAGCCCATTATGTCATTCATAATAAATGGGAAGGTTTATATGAAAAGGATGCCAAGCACAATTCATTAACCAAAAACTGTTACTACATGAAATGTAACTGTGAAACCAGAACAATAATTGTGACAATCTTACAAGTTTGTAGTGAGAAGTTAAACAAAAAATACACACAAAGTGCTTAGAGGGTATCTTGGCATATGGCGCACTCTCAATAAATTAAAATACCACTGTCATTATAGTATCTGGCACATGGTAAGCACTCAATAAATTATAGTATCATTTTTAAATTTCGTAACTTACCTCTTTCCAACTACTCCAAATTACAAACCTCAAAGATATTCTCACCATGTTAAACAGTAGTTACACAATGCTGCAATTAAAATTAAATAATTATCAGGATTTTCGAGAGAAAAGATTTAGAACATTTCTTTACCTCTTCGTATCTGTCAAAAACTGCTCCTTCTTGCAAAAAGGAAGGCACTTCCTTCTGCCAGTTGAATTCATAAGGTTTGGCCATGATGATATTCCAGACCTAAAACTGAAAAAGAATATCACATTAGTGCATGAAATTAAAAAACAAGTGGCCACGGTTATTTGGTGGAGGGTTAACTGTTTTGTATTCATGTATTTGCGAAACTATTCCTTTTATGTATGAAATAAATCTATAAACTCTTTTCTTATTCCCTTCATCTGGCCCCAACTTTTCTTCTCCCTGTCTCTAACCCTGGAAACACATCATCATTCACTCCTTCTACCCTGAAAAACAGATCTGTAGATCCCTAGATAACCAACTACAGTGTTAGCACCAAAAAGACAACATGCTCGGGAGGGGGTGCATCTTAGTGGTTTAGAACAGGTGCGAAGCTCCTGGAATCAATCCCCAGCACACCAAAAGCTAAATAAATAAAACAACCAGTGTGGTGACCTCCATGACTTGCCATGCTACAGAGAAAGATGGCAAAACATCTGTCTCCAGCGGAATTTTTTTTTCTTAGTGGACAAAATTTTTAAAAACTTATTTTTATTTTATTTTGTTTTAAAGATTAAAAAAACTAGCAAAACAACAATGAAGACAAAATCAAAACAAGAGTGTTCCAGGAGCGGCTAGACACCTGGGCTCCAGTCTGTTCTCGCCCACACCGCCACGGTTCCCAGCTGAAACGCGCGGAGAGAGCCAGGTATTTCCCAGCTACTCCCTGAGGGCAGCGCGTGCATCAGGACCC
>NW_004955415.1:19268360-19304241 GCF_000276665.1 Chinchilla lanigera | reverse complement strand
TTGTAACTCTGTATTGTCTGTATTGTGCTTGTGATATGTTGTATAATGTTGTATGTCTGTTAATGTTTCCCTCCTTTTATCTTAAAAAAAAAAAATCAAAACAACACACAGACAACAAAAAACGATACAAGACCTCGAAACAAAATGATAGGAATTAACAATGGTTAAATTACATACTGTTCTCTTCAACAAAGTTGCTCAGTCCACCAGATGTAAAAATGTAAGATGGATCAAACAATCAAACACAGTAACAAGTAATAAAAAAAATTGGAAATGATGCAGAGCTTCACCATTCAAGATGGTAGGAGTTCAACAATGGTTCTTATACTGCATGTTGTTGTTTTCAGATCAGTCATTGTGATTACCAGATTCAAGTGTCCCGAGCAGATCTTTAAGTGTTCTCTGATCTTCTCACCCTGGCCAACTATCTTTTTCAATTTTTTCTTTTACTTTACTTTTCAAAAAGATAGCAACACAAAGATTTTGATATAAAAAGTTCATATGGAAGATGAAAAGAATGCTTCTAACCATTTGTATCATTGTCTTCCTCTGGCTTAACTTTGGTTCTCCCAGGACTAATATAAGCACATAGTACATATATGATGGACTAATTGCTAAAATATTCATCTCCTCCTTTGGCACAAATTTCATCAAAATGCTTCAGGGATTAGCCAGGCAAATGGAAGGATATGGGATTTGGAGGATGATGGGTGTTGGCTGTAATCTAAAGGGGACCCACAGTGGAGGTGGGAACCACTTTGCTGCTTGGGGTTTGCAACAAGATACCAGGCACTTGGGAAAATGATGCTGAAGTATCCCAAATTTCTCCAGTTTTATACTTGGAGGAACAGATTGCCACTTTTTGTGCTACCTCTGGAATACTTCCCAGGACATGCCTTAGAGGCAGTGGCTGGCTTATTTTACAAGGATGGTAAAACTGACCTACAGATTAAAAAATATTCACCCAGCCAATTGTATTTAACAACAGTTTGACCCAGGTAAT
This sequence comes from Chinchilla lanigera, assembly GCF_000276665.1. Classification (NCBI taxonomy): domain Eukaryota; kingdom Metazoa; phylum Chordata; class Mammalia; order Rodentia; family Chinchillidae; genus Chinchilla; species Chinchilla lanigera. Next base: position 19,303,238 of record NW_004955415.1, on the reverse strand, counting down.
TGACTTTAAAATGGGAAAAAAGGAAGGCATATTTTCCTGTCCAACTGACCACAGAGAAAGTTAAATCAACAAGTGGCCGCTTTTTTTAAAGGCATGGAGAGTTGGACTGACCACTACACGCTCTTGGCAATCATCTCAAATCGCTACCCACAGCTAACAGACTAAGAAACACTGTCACTGGCACGCCAAAGGTTCCTCTTCTCAAATGCTCGGGCTTTCCCTGTGGTAAGGCCTCTCTCAGAAGACAAGACAGAGATTTCCCGGCCTCCTCCCACTTCAGAGGCACCAACTCCCCACAGAGCACAGGAAAGGAGCTGCTTGCTCCCTGAGGAGGAGAAGGTGAGCCAAGGGGAATTTACACAGCCAAAGAACTGACAGATAACCCAGCATCTTGGCCAGTGTAAACACCTTGGGCTGTCCCTGGACAGAGGCCAGCAGGTGCTTAAATGGTCTCATTGTCTAGATTCTTATGCAATAGTCCTGGCTCCACAGGAAAACACCTTGGTCTACAGAGAGCTTGAAAGGGAGGGGACAAAAGAGGAAGGGAGTTCTAAGTGGCTTTTTTCGTGTGATATATGGCATAAAGCTCCTTCTAAGGCTGACGATGAGACATGGGAGAGATGGTACGGAGAGCACAGGGAGCCAGCTGGGCTGTTGAGGGTCATATATCCGGCACAGAGTGGCCCTCCCCTCAAAGTGTTGCAAATAACTTTTCTTGCTGTTGTTTCTAGACACGTGCCGCATTTCCTGGTACAGAGTAAACAGACAGGGAGAGAAGTATGTGATATCTAGTACACCCGAGGTACCTGGGTATGGTGCCTTGCATAATGGCTGCCAAAGTACATCCTGACTGCTGTGAATGTTGCCATCATCCTACAGAGACAAGAAGTACTTTGCAGCTGTAATTAAGTTACAAATCAGGAGACGAGGAGATGATTCTGAATCATCCAAATGGACCCTAAATACAATCACAAGTGTCCTTATAAAAGGCAGCAGAGGGAGATTGCGTAGGGATGGAAGAAGAGGAGGCAGAGAAACACAGGCGGAAGCTGGAGTGGCAGAAACAGGTCCAGAACGTTGGCTGTCACCAGAATGTGGACAAGACCTTGGAGAGAACACGGTCATGAAAACACCTTGATTTCCAATTCCTGGCCTCTAGAACTGTGAAAGGATGAAGTTCTGTTGTTGTGAGCTTGTAATTTATGGTAATTTTTTACGGAGCCCCAGAAGGAATAGGAACTGGGTCCACTGCAGCTGGACATCTTCCCTAAAAGGCCAAGGAAGTTGCCACATCCATTGGGTCTGCAGTTAAGGCGGCTCTAACTTGAAGGGAAGAGTCATTTAACGTACATCAATGCTGGACAGAATAAAAAAAAAGGGAAATAAAAGTGCACAATAAAATGGAATATAGAAATGAATTCAGATAAGTCCATCCGTCTACTCCAAAGCCTCACTGAATAGTAAAGATGTTACTTAGAGACATTTACTTCTCAAAATTAAAAATTAAAAAGGCACTGGGGATGTAGCTCAGTGAGAAGGTCCTGGGTTGAATCCTCAGTACTCGAAAAAGAAAAAGACCCATTTCTGCAGTATGTCCTTTCCTGAGTTCCAAATCTCTTTTAACAATTTCGAATCTCATCAATAAATATAAAATTTAAATAAACTCTGTAACTTCCTCCAACGAAACCAAGACATTCTCACTTTTTTAGTTCTATTTGTGAGCAAATTTATTTGAAAAAGCATTTGCTTCTACTCGATAACATAGAGCTTTTAAGTGAATAAAAATGTACCCTGTCACAGTTAGGAATTTTATTCCGTGTAATTTCTACCGTCTACTTCAACCTTTTGACAAAGAAGTTCTATGATAAATGAATCCTTTCCTCATCTACCATATAAAGGCCATCAAACTAAATAAACCATGACCTGAGTGACCCCACAATAAGGACAACCAAGATTGTTTTTCAGAGCAGATAGAATTGGGATAAAATTTCCACTGACCAAAAGTAAATTAGCTGAGTCTATCAAATATTTCAATGTCTTCCTTGTAAGTCTTTAAATTCAATATCCTTATATTTCTAAAAACAGATCAACAGCCTAGCATCAGATCATCCAGTGCCTTTAAAGAAATGGCTTTACTTCAAGGAAGAATGTAATTTGACACTGATATATTGTATCATTAATGATAATTTTGCCTATTCGTAAAATCATTTTCATCAAGCCATTAAATAACCTTTTCAGAAAGCACATAATGAGTATAGAACTAGGAAAATGATCATTGGGGATCATAGAAAAGAATTTTTTTTATATATTCCAGTGAGAATTTTGCAGTACATTTCTATAGCCTTGCAAGGCCCAGACTCTGACTTAGTAATTTTACCAGTAGGATTTAGCCAAAGTCAGTGCATGCAAAATCAGTGTACAAAGACACCATTGTACTGATTATGATAGAAAAATGTAGGCCTCATATGAACATAAGGAAGCAATTGGTTAAATACAGTCTACTATTTAAGTACTGCACTCTGGACCCATTAGAAGCAATACTGTAAAGGCATGGTTCTTTGCTTGACAATGGCAAATTTAGAAGAGTTACTAAATATTCACAGCTTTTGTCAAGCAAATACAAATACTCTCAACATGTTACTAAGCAATCCAAAAAAGCAATTATGATTCAAATTGTTTTGTATTATACAGATATAGATATTGCTGATACACACAGGCATATCCTTACTTTTCTACAGAGGAAGTAGACTAGCAAGACATCAGAACACAGTAATTTGGTAATGGGAGTTTAAGAGGTTTTTATTTTCTTTAATACTTTTCTATATTTTAACATACAGAAAATTACAACGACCATAATTTTTATGCTCAGGAAAAAATGTTCTGTAAAGTAACAAGGAGATGAAATTAAAAACATTTCTTTTCATAGTTTTTAAGCTATGTTTGTATTTTCCACTAGAATTCCTGGCAAGAACAAACAGCAGGAAGAGACTAATAAAGCTGTAAAATGTTCTTCTTCCCCTTCCAGGATTTAAAACCTTGACTCGACATTGGGAGATTTCACACAGAACAGTTAGGACTGATTCTTATTTACTACTTGGTGAGGAGATTCTTAGTAATACTGATTAAAACTTGCATGTTACCTCCCAAACCTCTGCTATTCTTATATTTGGAAATAAAACCGGTTATGTTAGTGCCTGAATTCCTCTTCCATAAATTCTGGACTACAAAAAAACCTACAACAATTGGAAGCACCACCTGATTTGAAATAATTTCCCAGAGCTTATTAAAACATACGGAGAACACAAGCATAGCATGAGAATAGAAAGCAGACATCCACTATGTGTCTTCATGTTCCCCACCTCAGTATTCATGGTGACTAAGAGGCAATTGCAACTTTCTTTTAAGTCTAAAACTTTAAAAAAATAAGTAGATAAAAATATTTAAAAGATTTCCTTTTATAAAACTGTGAGGTGATACTTCTGATCATATCATAAGCTTCATTTTATCAGGAACTTACAAAAGCATCTAAAACATGCTTCGTGGTTGGGTGTTTAAGGGATTCAGGTTCAACTGAACATAATAATTGTGAACATACTGTAGGGATGAGAACTGTGTTACTGTTCTTCGCTCATCACAAAGTTTGTGGCTGACACTCTTATAAGTGAAGACAGATTGTGTTTAAAATGTAACAAGCTTTTAATAAATTCCATGTGATGTGGGAACCTTCAGAAATGAAGACCCCAGCAATGGGAGAAACCTGTGCCTTTGCACATTTAGCCTTGGAGAAGGAGAGGACACGTGGTAGAAGCCTGGCTAGACAACAGAGGTGTGATCCCATGGTGATATGTGGGGGAGACTTAGCAAACCCTGTTTGTGCCTCTGGGACTAGGGCTGGACACCTGTCACACAAGTCTTTCAGGGGAGAGGGGAGAGATAAAGAGTTCCCTTCCAGCTTCTGTGATTTTCTGTTTCTTTCAGCTTAAAACAGGATACCAAGATGCCACCTTTGGGGACACCGTGTTCTGAGCCTGAACAATATAATTCAGTGTGCATGATAACTTTTCAAAGAAATTGGAATACAATGAGGTACAACTGCTTCCCAAGAGACTGATTTGTTTCCAAAGATTGTTTAGATGTTGTTTATTTGCCTATAGCAATTCTCTTGGAAATGACATCTAAGTTCATAATCCAGTCCTGCGATGTTTGACAAACATATGATCCATTAACGTTTAAAATATACATATATAGCCATGTACTGCATAATGATATTTTGGTCAAAGATGGACCACATATATAACAGTGGTCCTGTAAGATTGTAGCAATAATTCCTAGTGATGTCACAGCTGTATTAATATGGCATAAGACATGGTCACACACATGTCTATGATGCTAATGGACACCGATTGCAAGGGCAGTAGGATGAAAGTGTAATACATAAAATTAGGAATCATATATACTTGATAATGGTAATAAGGGGCCATGCTGTTGGTATATGTTTTTGCAATACTTTTAACTGTTGTTTTAGATTGCTTGCCTGCTACTTATTAAAAAAACAAAACCTGAAGGAAATGGTTATTGGAAAGGAGCATGTTCTGCCTTGCTGGCAACCACACAGATCCTATGTTTACTGAGTCCCTCGATTGCATCAAGAGGCCATGTGGAGTGGCTGACCCGCACCACCTCAGTTCGTGTAAGCTCACTCAGAGTGTTTGCACAGCAACATCACCTCAAGACAAGTTTCTTGGAATGTAAACCTTGTGTGTGTGTGTGCATGTGTGTGTGTGTGTGTGTGTGTGGAAAGGAACTCAGTGTGTGGTGGGAGGTCAAAGAAAGGGATATTTGATTTAACTGTTTTTTTCCTCTGATTTCATGAATAACAAATTTATTTTGGGGAATTTTTTTTTATATATTACAAATGTTCTGCAGAATAAAGACATCTGGTTCAGATGGCAATTCTTTTTTCACCTTCCTTCCAAAATAGAACTTGTCATCATCCTCAATGACAAATGGAATACACGGTGGTTGTCAGTTAAATATTTATTTTTTTGGTACAGGGACTGTAACTCAGAACCTTGTGCTTACCAGGTAGGTGCTGTGCTGCTGACCCATATCCCTGGCCCAATACACGGTGCATGTCTACCTTTCACCATGCATGAAAGCCTTCTCGCTGGTGACAGGTGTCTGCCATGCAACAGTTCTGATAAATTCATGAGAAACATAATGGCTGCAGGCACAGATTATCAACAGTCTTGAGAAGAGGTCATAAACAGATCAAGAGTCCCTTTGGGATTTTGTTTCAAGATGCTCTTAACTCAGGGCATCCTAGCTAGAAAATAGGCTGTGTCCTTGGAAAGCCCAGGGACATCAGGCTGGGGACCATGATGGGCTAACCTCTCCTCTGCTTCAGTTTCGTCTTCACTGGAAGCTATTGATAGATGGTTCTGGATAATCAAGGTGGGGACTCAAGCCAGGAACCAAGGAGAAAGGCCAGAGAAAGGTTAGGTCCCATGGACTTGCCTTAAGATAGCAGTTCTCAAAGTGTGGTACCTAGACAGTAAACATCATCTGGGAACTTCCTACACATGTAAAATCTTCACAGATCCCTTCTAAACCAGAAAATCTAAGAGTGGGGCCAGGAATCTATGGTGTATCTATATGGCCAGGTGATTCTGATATAAGCTAAACCACAAGGACAACTCCTTAGGGTCTTCAGTGAAAAGGAAAAGAGGGGGAGCTGGGTGTGTTGGCATATGCCTGTAATTCCAGCCATCTTAGAGGCTGAGGTAGGAAGATTTCAAGTTTGAGTCTAGCCTGAGCAACTTAGTGACTTAGAAAGACCCTTTCTCAAAATAAAATGAATAAAAAGGGCACGGGATGAAGGCGCTAGGTTCAATCCATAGTGCCAGAAAAGCAAAGCAAAACAAAGTCAAGCCAAGGAAGAAAAAAGAAAAGAGCAAAAAAAGAAGGGCAGTGTCTTTTAATCTTCATCTGTGGCCCAGACATGCTTATGAGGGAAAGAAACTAGCTAGACATGTAGACTAAAGCTCAAGTGAGTAATAAAGATGGTCCATACATCTAAAATGAATATTCTTTCAGCTTGGAAAACTGAAGCTATAGAGACCCTGCGTGCTGATACTTGGTCTCCCACCAATACCAATCAGCATGGAGGGCCTGAAGTGAGTGGGTAACTTTCTCAACCATTTCCTTCAAGACTTATCCTTAAGTCTGAAAAAAGTAGTTACACATGACAAGGGGTGGGAACAGAACTCACTGGGATGACAGAGCGGTAACCAAACACTCAGCTCACACAATCTCTACTTAATCTTCCCTGTAGACACTGAAGTCACTTAATAAGTAACTTCACACAGTTCCTGCTTTTGACTCAAACCTTTCTGGATCCTGTTCAGTTATGAATGCTAATATTTCTCCTAACAACTCAGGCAGAAAATAATGGGCACTGAAGATTCAATCTGCAGGGTCAGGGATGTAGCTCAATGGCACAAGCACCTGCCTGGCAAATGAAAGTCCTGAGTTTGATCCCTGGTACCCAATAAAAGAGATTCAATCTGTAAACTCCCTTATGTTTCAGGGGATGCAATTGACAACGAGCTGAAAAGAAAGTATAAAACAGGAGAGTTCTGGAAGGATCACCACCACAGATCTACCCGAAAGCAGCATCAGTGCTGGCCACTTTCCCCTTCAATCTCTGTCTCTGTCTCTGTCTCTCTGGGCTTTTCAGACTTGATTCCCTGAACTTCCCTCTCTGCAGAACTCAACACTGTGCATTGTGAACAGCTGTCTGTTCACCTGTGTCTTTACTGTACAGCAAACTCTGTAAAGTACTGGACCTCAGTCACTGTGACAGTGTTCATACCACAGGTACCCGGTGTCCACTAAACGAATGACAGGATGAATGAATAGAAGTGCACCGTGTGGAGGAGCTCCCAACAAATCCTACCATCAGACCAGAGAACAATAAATGCTGCACCGTGTCTGTGTGTACTGCTCTTCCTTTCAGGATTTCAGAACGCTGTTCTCATCTTCTATTCCCAAAAGAACAAACTTGCTGCCACCTGGACCGAGTACATCAAAAGGTTTCCATTGCATACACCCCCTGCGGCCTGACTGGGGCCCTGGTGGGTCTGCACACTGTTCTCGTGCTCACAGGATGGGTCATTTTCTTGTCTTTTTCACAGGTGACCTCCTAGGCTGCTCTTAAGATTCTCCACTCTCTTAGGCCAGCCCTCATAGCTTTGCCCGTTATTTGCCCTTGGACTGGCTCTGCCATAATTATTAAGCAAAACATCACCAACTTGAATCATACTTGTCTAGAGAGAAAGCTCTCTTTAGAGGTTCGATTTGATTTTTGCCTTAATTATTTGACTATTTCAAAGGAAACATTTTCATTTCATCTTCGTGTGAATAATCTTTGCAAAGGTTGCCTCAGGCGTGAGGAGGCAGTAAGTTCAAGGGATGCAAGGTGGGACGTCACAAAATCAGGGAACCTGCTTTAGAGGGAGCAAGCACAAACTCAAGGACTGAAAAGATTCTTTATTCTAAAAACTCTTTTCTTATTAAAATAAACACACACATAATGGGCTATTAAATTTAATTAAGGTTCTCTGTAGTTAAACATTCCCCAAGCTCTTTCATAAATAGGCTATTGCTATTATTACTCAGGAGTCCGAAGACAAGGATATAGTGTAAGACTAAGCATATTAGAACTAAGCCCAGTGCATGTTAGAAAAAAATGAAAATATTTATCTCTAGATTTTTGAGCTAGAAGGCATTTGAAATTAGTAGTGTTCATACATTCATATACACAGGGGTACTACCACATGGCCTGAAAACGACTTTTAGTCAAAGAAATATAAACTAAAACTTTCAAATCTCACAGAAGTCAGTAATCTGTTTACGTATTAAAACAGTTTCACTCTTGGGCTGGAGTTGTAGCACAAAGACAGAGAGGTTGCCTAGCATGGAGGAGACCCTGGGGTCCATCCCTAGCACTATACTGAAAAACAAAATGAAACAAATGAAAAAAGAAAATAAAAGTTCTAACTGAATTCCTCCAAAACTTAAACTAAGGATGGGCACGGAACTAATACAGTAGAGTTGATGAGAGAAAAATTATGCGGGGTTTAACATTTGGGGAAGTTCATTTTATCTGTCTAGTAGATGCAAAGTATTTTAAAACTCTCCAAAATTTTCTGTCTCTTTTTTTTTCTAACGCACAAAAATACAATCAGTCTGAAAGGGAAAAAAATGCAAAACCCTTTCACTCAGTTAGTTTCTGCAAGAAAGGTAACCTTTTAGGGTTCCTCCCCTTGACTTGGCATCTAATTAACCATTATTCCAAATGCAGGTGGGAAACTTGCTGGGTAAATTGGCTTATTTGACTGAGTGCAGGAGTTAAAGATGTTCCACCTCAAAATACACTGAATTTGTATACTGATTATTTCAAGCCAAAATCACTTAGTGAATTAGAACCTCAGAAAGGGCTGTTTGGCTTGCATTTTCCTACATACAGTAAGACACAAACATGCTTTGACTAAGGATGTCTTCCCTGGAAAAGAATCTTAATCACCAGAGATTAGCCCTTGGGGATCTAATAAACCTGAATAAATTAGCTCAGCATAACAACCCTTCTCTTCCACTAGCTTTTACACCTCTTAGTGACATATAGTTAGAATGAATTTCCCTCATCCCGAAATCCATTTGTCCTGTCTTCCACTCAAAACTTGTTTATTCGTTATCTAAAAGGTAGAAAAGTATCTTGCCTGGTCATTCCTTCCCACTTCACTCTCCTTTTATGATCCTCATGGGCCTTTATTAAATTATTATTAAAACTTGTATGTTTCTCTTGTTAATCAGACTTGTATTGATTTGGTTTCTAGACCCAGGCAAAAAGCTCACATAGAAACCACAAGGGAGTGAAGTGGTCCTGTCCTGTCCTCCCTGAGCGTCCACATGGCACCTAGGTGTACGCAGCAGAGGCTGTCTCTGGCTTTGTCCGATAACCAGCAGGGAGACTCAAGCCAAGTCCATTCCACTCACATCTGAGGGCAGAATCCATTTTCACATAGCTTGAGATAAATCTTCTAATGTGACATTAGAAAACCAAATTAGAAAAATCCAAATTTAATGGTTGTATAAATAATTTGGCTACACTTTTTAATTATATATACATTACATTGTTTCTACAATTAATATTAAATTAATACGACCTGTTTGGCCTTCTCCAATGGAAACAAAGGGGCCATAGGAGACAGATTACCTGGATTCCAGTCCCAGCTCCGTCCCAACTAGCTGTGCGACTTTGAGGGATCCCCTTCACTTCTTTGAATTTCAGGGTCCTTGTCTGGAAAATGAACACAACAGTCATTTTTCTGCTCTCTTTCAGCTTAAGTTAATGTCTGATTAAACATTATTATGGGCTGTAATATCAGTGGGCTGCAGTCCATAAACGTACGTGCTGTTTAAGGACCATGTATGTCCTACCTAAAGTATATTTTATTTCATAAACAAAAGCCAGATGGAGGTTGGTCCCAGGAAGATGACAAACAATGCATTGCTGTTATGTACTGAAGAGGGACAACAGACGAATGACGTGGTAGCCGTTCTAGAACAACTCTTCAGTATCAAAGCACACTTTCAAGATGCCAACCTCTTGCCCGGTGCCTGTAAGGTCAGTAACTTTCAAATAATTGAAGCTTTCATAAGATGTGTGCTTTCCTTGGATTATTTAAGCGTGTTTCCTTCCATGGCTTATACAGAAACTGAAAAACATCCTTCACGCTAACAAGGCCCGGAGGCAATGGGAAGGATATCAGGGGTCAGAGAGTTGGAAGCCCAGTGACTCCCAAGAGTCCACATCCTATGTTATTTTAGCAAATGTCTCTGACTTGTCATTCAACTTAGGTTGGAAAAAAAGAGAGCAACGCTGAGCTTCCGGAACTAAACTCCCTGTCCCATGTTAGGCGAGTGCCTGGTTTCCCCAAGTGTCAGTGCTAATAAGCAACATTACTGAGAACTGTTTTGGTTCTGTGTCTGCAATCAATTATTTTTTTTCCTTTGGGGAAAAAGTTTAACTGAGTGTACCCTAAAATGATGCAAGACTGTGGATATGTTTCTAAGACACTCCAGAAGGACATTAACACCCCGATTGGGAGGTCAGGAGGATGGCAACTCATTAGGTAAGAGAAGCCAGCTTTCCTGGAGTACTGAGGCAGGGGCATCACTGCGGGGTCCTATCCAGGCACTGAGCACTGAGCCCTGACGCTTCTCATATAGCTTCCTGCCAGGACACCCAACAACGATGCCATGTTTTATCTGCTGCCAAACAAAATGTGGAAAGAACAGCTTAGAAAGCTGGTAGTCCCTCAGATCTACTAGAACTACAGTTTAAATCCAAGTGTGAATCCACGCCCTCAATGTATGACCTCAAAGTGCCTGAAATTCCTTAGGACATTCTGAAGGTCTGGCCTCCAACCAAAAGCAGGGAAACTCATCTTTTCCTGTGATTGTGCCAAAGGTGTTTTAATGAGGTGTAGTTAAACCAAAACTAAATAATGCTTCAATAAAGGAAATGCTCCTTTTACTATCACTTTCCAATTCCTACTTCAAAATGACCTCAAAATAATATTAACATCAAAATCAGAAAGTTTATGTTATCCAAAAGAAAAAGGAAGTTGCTTTTACTTCTTAAATGACCTCATAAAATAACTGTTCACTTTAAAAAATCACTGTCTTTTATTCTAGCTTTGTTTTTAGAATATTCTAGATGTGAAAGAGAAAATTTGTTTTGTTAAAAAATAATCAGGATCTCACCATTAGTTCCTGACATTATTTGGCCTATAGTACTACTTTGGGAATACCTACAGTGGGCATTTTAACACAATTAAGGAAGTTGTTTATATTTAATATTGGTAAAATCACAAGTGTGACTAAACCATTATATGCATTTTTATTTTTATTTTGTTCTACTTAAAACTAACCCCCAAGGAGAAATGAGAAAGGAAATTATATTTAAGTGTGAGTAAATCAGGTTTTGTAGACAAAACACTTCTGTGTAATAATTAAACTCACTGTGGTGTACTGAAGTTTCAAAGAGAAGAAGACAATAATTAAGGCATGTTTTGTCTACCTACGTCACATTGTTCCATTATCAAACTTTTCCCTCTTTTTTTCTTTCTTTCTTTCTTTCTTTCTTTCTTTCTTTCTTTCTTTCTTTCTTTCTTTCTTTTCTTTCTTTCTCTTTCTTCCCTTTCTTCTCTTTCTTTCTTTCCTTCTTTCTTTCTTTTTCTTTCTTTCTTTCTTTCTTTCTTTCTTTCTTTCTTTCTTTCTTTCTTTCTTTCTTTCTTTCTTTCTTTCTTTCTTTCTTTCCTTTCTTCCTTCCTTCCTTCCTTCCTTCCTTCCTTCCTTCCTTCCTTCCTTCCTTTCCTTCTTTCTCTTTCTTCTTTTTTCTCTCTTTCCTTTCTTTCTTTCTGTCCTACATCCTCAGAGATCTTTTTTATTTTGAAATACTTTTGCTAAATTTTCCAGGTAAGACTCAAACTTTCGATCCTCTTGTCTCAGCTTCCCTCAGTGTTGGGATTACAGGGTAGGCATATACCATGACGCCTAGCCAAATTACTTTAAAAAGAGTTGCGTTTGATATCCTAACTACTGACTTATGACAGATATCTTAATTCATGGGATCTACCTCTAATATTCTGTTCAAAATATTTTTGTAAGCAACTAGAACTTTTAGTTTTTAAATTCGATCCTCACCTTGTCTTTGATCTTTCTTAACCACTCTAGAATTAAATGCTCACCTTCAGTTTATCCTCTGTGGATCCTCTTTCCACATGAGGCTGTTCCCCCACCTCCTGCACCTTACCCTTTTGTTTTGCTCTAAGCATTCCCCCTTTGATGGCAATGGAAAGATAATGACTGTCTCATTTTCAGCAGCCTCCTGAGACACCTTCACCAATGCTCCTTCCAGGACTTCAGACCCAGGTATATATTCAAATGAGCTCATTGCTCCAATGGGGCTACTTGGCAGAATGGATCCAATTTAAAAGATCCATGTATGAGTGAGTGATGTGAGAATCTGCATGGAGGTTGCTGTGGTTTGGATAAACGTCCCTAGAGATCTGTGTATTAAAGGACTGGTTCCCAGCTGGAGTATTTCAGCAGGTGGTGGCACTTCTAAAATGTGGGGCCCACTGGGAGTTCTTCAGCTCCTACCAAAGATGAGTGGATTTTGGAATGCAAATTTTACTCAACACCAGGAAAATAAGAATTATTTTTACAACAGAGTGTTCTTTCATAGAGCAGACCCTTCAGTTCACTTAAGGATTTTGATGTTCCTCTGTTCTTGGAAATCACTGAGGGATTTCTGTGCTGGGTGAGAGAAGGGATTAAATACCTCACTAACATCTTCCCAAAAAATAAAGGTGCCTGACACTAAGACATTATTGGTCTCTTTCCAAATTCCTCCTAAGACAAGTCTAAACATGCCCTCACTGTAAATATGCAGTGCAACATGTCTTGATGCTTACTCTGTAAAAGAATATTAATTATAGTTTAGGTGGTAAAAAAGACGCAGAATGACTGATTGTTTGGGAAATGCCTGTCTAATTTTCTATCTTCAGCCATCTTGGGGCTGATGAAAAGGACAACTTTGTACTCTTAAACAGCTACCATCTCTTTTTTGATTTGTGGATTTCAACAAATCAAGTCCACCAGGGAGACCACAAAAGGCAGTAGAGAAAACAGTGATTCACACTGACTGCACTTCCTAAGACTTTTTTCCAACCTCAACTAGAACTGACAACAAACGTGAAATCAAAGCTATGGGCTTCAGATTTTGGTCATTTTTGGTCATCTGTTGCCAGTCTCTGGGAACAAAGAATTTCAATTTCAGGATACTGGCCAACACGTTAATTTTGGGAAGTTGCAAGTGGTTTGCCAAACAGTCATCATTTTATTTTATAAACTGGATACGGTATCCTGAGTCAACACTTGTCATAATCCATTATACACAGCTTTGCTGCTCCACAGCTGCTTCCCACTTCCCCCTGCCTAAAATGGGATTTTAAAATTAAATACCTGCAACTTGCTTGGGACCTTTTCTACCTTGTTACCTCTTTTTGCTTGGAGGCTATTAGAATTATCAAGGCAACAAGCACAACAGCAGCAATCCAATGAACTTGTGCATCAGGAAAATACATCTTTGAAAACTTCTGGGGCTGGGGATTTAGCTCAGGGGCTCAGGATTTAGCTCAGCGGCAGAAGCCCCTGCCTGGCAAGCCCAAGGTCGTGAGTTCAGTTCCCGGTACCGGAGAAAAACTAAAAAAAAAAAAAAAAAAGAAAACTTCTGCATTTCTCTAGTTTAAAAATACAGAAATCACTGTTGTTTGGCTTTAGGGAAAGAAAGACACAAGAGATCTGAAGAAATGAGATGTAAGATAAAGCAAGAGATGTAGATAAATCACGCATACTCTCGTTCAGGAATGTTCCCATCTATCCAGCAGGTTTTTTTCAAAGTAATTTTATAAAGGTTCTATGGAAAGGTCACTATTGCATTTCTATAACATTAAAATCTATCTTAGCATACAGAAATCCCCCATGAGCCTGAAATATTAGTTCAAGACTAAGTTTATTAAGGTTTTGGCATGATTCAATATTAACTTTCTCCAAATTTTATAACCATTTTCAGATCAGATAAGCAGGTTGAGATAAAACTGTGGCTCATAAAAATAAAATCAGGAAAACAGCATCATTACATATTAGTTCTTAGAGATTAGCTTTAAATATACTTTAAAATCAGGAGGCAGCTTATCACAACAGTCCACTCTATGTTGGCACCTTCCTTTCACAAAGGAATCAGACAGAAACATGGTTAAGGTCTTAGCATGTTTTGAGGAAAACTAATAGTCTGAAGATAAATTCTAAGTGAAGTGCTAATAATAACTTTAGTTGTCTTTCCAATCTCTCCTGTCTCCTCATGGAAGAGTTGAATGATTTAAATAGAGAAGTGCCTAAGGTGTTGGCTGCTGGGTCCAATGTGTCTGCTGTGTTAAATTTTCTAAACCATATATTATAGGAAAGCGGTAGTTTATCTCATATAGTCAGACAACAGCCTGTTGTTTGGTAATGTGTGAAGTTATTCATCATGAGGTTTTTCAAAGACAAGAGCATGATTGTTAGCAAATATGCTAGAAATCTTTGATGCTTCCTTTTGAAAGAAAGATGCTGCCTGGAGTTCGCATGATACTCAGAATCTCAACAGATCCCTGTGGGGAGGACAATCTTTGACTCATAGACTGGAGACCTGGTAAGAGGTTGAGGAAGATTGGTGGCCCACAGCGGAGTGTCCAAGAAGGCGACTACAGATGCCTTCCCTGTTGGATGACATACCGACCCCAAAGGACTGAAAGTCTACAGATAGATACTCTCACAAATTCAACTCTCCTGGACCTTGGACCTGCTTTTTCTACTTACTTCTCTGTAGATTTTAACACTTTACTTGAATTATCTCCCAGTGACCTCAATGATGGGGTCTTAAAAGACTTCGGCTCTCACCACATTATGTGGTTCTGTTTCAAAGAAGACGCAGTGCCTAGAGATGCACTATTATTTCTTTGCAAAGTAGTATGTCACATCTCAAAGCTTAAGTAATTGGCCAAGGAACTGGCATTTCCTTTCTTGGCCACATGGAATAAAAGTACAGAGGTCAATTACTCTTAGCCAGTAGAACACAAAAACATCAAGCCTGAATGGGTGATAGGTACTGTTTGGCAAAAATAGGTGCTGAGGAGACTTTCCTAATGGGTATGTTCCACATTTAAATCTGCCTCCTTCACTATACCCATCATAATCTCCCCAAATGCTAACTTAATACTCACTTTTTCAGTCAAACTTTCACTAAGAAGGTGTGAAGGCGTAGTGGAGACTTACCTCAAATGTGTTAATTTTCAACCCATTTGATTATTGATAAATCACTCAGTCAGAGGCACCTACATGCAAGAAGTGGAAAAAAAAATATCCTGATCTCCCAGCTAATTTCAAATGCTCGTCAGTCCACACAGTGACACCAGAAATCTCATAATTCTATGATTCCCATGGAGGCAGTTTAGTGCCAAAATAAGCACTCTGAGTGGAAAAGACTAACTTCAAGTCCTGGTTCAACTACTTACTGTGAAACCAGAAGAGAACCCACAGATTGTATTCAACAAGTCTCCACATCTGAAAACAGATATGCTTATAATGTCACTTTTAAGAAGGTTCCCAAGGTAGAAGAGATGATGTACACTGAATATTCTCAGAACGAGACAGTTTCCTCCAGATTTAGGAAACTATTTTATTTCCCTTAGACAGTGCAGCTGTTCTAACACTTGCAGAGCTATCTAGCCTTTGCAAGGAAGCACTCAGCTTGGCCTTCACCTTGGCCAGGCCCACCCTAGAATCATCTGCCCTCTCAATAGCTCTGCAAAGCTGCACTTACTTGAGTCTTTCCCTTCCCAGCTTGTGAAACAGATTAAAAGAGATATTCTACAAAGTTCTACTAGGATCTAAAACTAAATATATTATTTTCAGGGTTTTAACCATAAGAACCATCTACTTGTTCTTGATGTTTTTTTTTTTCATGGAAAATGAATTCATGGAAAAGAAAATATCTTTGTGTGTATTATTGCATCCTGCTAGAAATGAAAGCCTTTCTTTTTCTTGCCCCACTTAAAACCCTGTGACATTAAAGGCATTATAATTAAAATAGCTACCATACCTTTTTATTTACATCATAAACTTCCTTGGGCTTTACTAAAGCAATTGAAGCAAAGCTATCTAGATTTGATCTAGAAACTAATCTTTTTTGAGAATTTAAATTATGATAAAAGCAATATATAAATATTGGATACATTCTTTGAAAAATTAGATCTGGTAGAACAGCAGAGGTTGCCAGTAAAAGCTATTTGTTTTGATCTACTCATCTGTTTTCAGAGGAAGAAGGCATTTCTGCACAAGCTAGAATAACATTGTGTATTTTCATAGATATTGATGATTTTCTAACACAAAGTCAATCTTGGAAGTGGAGGAAGGGAATCAAGCGAAGGACATGTTTCATGTGGGAGAAGAAAGAGCAAAGAGAACATGGGACAGAGACACACCCTTCTCTTTCATATCTCTCCACAGCCATATAACCCATATATGAGTTCTCAACTCCATACAGTCCTCCATACCAAGCCCATACAATCTTCAGTACTTTGAATTTTATCCTTTACTTACTTGATTCCTCCTTTCCTTTGGGACACAATGGATATGATGAACCACAGGTCCTCACATTATCCAGCCTCATATGCCTCTCCCTTCGCCTCCTCTTCCTTTCCCATTCTCCCTGGACTCTACCCACACAGGCTTTCTTCTGCACGTTACAGAGCCCATCCTCAATCATGCCTCAAGATCATTAATGCAAGAATTAACAGAGCAAACCATATGTGACAGGGACCAGAAGTGTTGAGAAAAGCACAGTTAAGAAGAACATTAAAATATATAATGCAAAGAAATGGACATACCACAATTCAACACAGATTCTTCCTCCTTTGCAAAGGGATAGTTTATTAATGATTTCACTGTATCCCTTCCAGACCACACACCATAAAGAATACATTAGAGGGTAAAGCACAGACCCCATACTAAGGAACTCAAATTCAGCAAAGTCGTACTAGAGGCAGGCAGACCACTTAGCACAAACAACCTGATGCATTTCAGGAATCTGGAGACAGGAGAGATGAGCCCCGCCAGGGGAAACAAAAGCAGGAAGACGTCTTGGGGAGACTTGCTGACTAGGTCCTTAAAGGATAGGCTTATTAGCAGCGTTTTGAGAGGCTGGAAGGCCACACAGTCAGCAGACTGTAGGCAAGACTTCATTCAGTTTCTGAAAGCTTAAAGCACTTCATACAATACTCTGCCCTATTCCATGACCAGTCTCCAATCACATAAGTGTTAAAGACAGAAACTATCAGTGTCTTCATATGACTAGCTCTCAAAGGTCTGAATGAAATTTAAGGGAAAATAAATGAGATATAACTTTGTTACGTGAGACAGATAAAATACTTGATTGGATAGAATGCTTTACTCACCATCCTCCTTTTCACATGCAACACCTCACTCTGGGCGGGGGGGTTCCATTCGATGGGCAGGAAGTGTTCTTTCACTTTCTGCCTCTTCTGCTGGCACAGGATGCCATTCCCCAAAAGGGTCACAAAGCCTTCCTCAACTTGTACCATGCTTTTTTTTTTTTGCAATGTGACTCTGCAGCTTCTACCAGCAAGGCATGGAAACTATTTCTTCACATGGATTTCAGGCATGGGTTTAGGCCTCTTATAAATAAGAGTCATGAAAAGCACTAGCACTCTGGAGCTTTCCTGCTTGCCTGTCTTCTGAACCCCAAGACTATCAGGCTTAAAAGGCTGGTAAAGCCTATGGAAGATGACAGGCCACATGGGCAGAAGATTCAGTCAATTCAGTCATCCCAGCTGAGGCCCCAAATATGTAGGTGAGGCAATCCCACTTGAGATCATACAGCTGTCAATGAACCATGCACATCCAGCAAATCAACCAACACACATTGAAAGTGTGAAAAATAAAACATGATTGCTTTTTAAATTCACAAAATTTTAGTGTGGTTTGTTACACAGCAAAAGCTAACTGATACAACTGTTGAAATATAAAAGAGTAGAATAGGAGCTCTTTGCACAGTTCTGGTGGGTAAGCAGGCATTCTGATTATGTTATATAAATGCTGCTATTGAAGAATATTAAAAAGACCAGAGGAAGAAGAAAGGAAATACACGGAAAGAAAGGATGCAGCAACTAGAAACTAGCAAAGCAATCCAGGGTAGAAGTATGGGAATATAATTTAAAATTAAAGTCAATTATCTGTGAACTTTATTTTCAAGCAAGGCATAAAACTGTAAAACCACTTTTTTGGATGACACTAATTATTATAAACACAAAAATGTTGTCTTTACTGTTAGCAACTCAACAGAGAAAGATTTATATCTTATTCATCGTTGAATCTCTCCTACTTGCTTCCCCAAATCTTGTGCCTAGCCGAGTGACAGGTACTTTAATGGATGTCCAGGAAATTTTTAAGGAAGGAGAAAATAACTGAATGAGGAAAGAATGATGGTACTATGCCACGTGATACAGCTGTGTGTCTACATTTTATGTTAGATAAAATGTAGCTTTGCTTTCTCCCAAAATCGTTCTTATTTATGGCTTGTATTCTGTTCAGAAAAGTGAGTAAGGCCAAGACTATGTGGATACATAAGAATGACTAAGTCACTGAGTGAGGGCCTCTGGACTTTATAACAGCATTTTATAGCAAGGAATGTATAATAGCATTACAACACTTGGTTGTATTGTGCATTTCTGGATGTTTTACTTCTTTGTTTAATAGGAGTGCCTGATACTGTTAGGAAGTTGACATCCAGATAAATAATATAGTCATGTAACATTTACTGAAAGTTAGTATGATTAAGGCATTAAAGTCATTTTAAAAATTTAAATAACAGCAAAAGGCATTAATAATCATAGACAATTTTCCAGGGAACCCAAAATTTAACTCATTCTCAATTCAATTTTGCAAAGCATTCAGCTCGACATTTGAGACTTAACTACAGACTCTCATTCTAAATATAAAAATGTTCCCCGCCTTGGGGGGAAATTTAGGTAATAAAATATTGTACTAAACACAACAACAAAACATTTTAGCATTCAGTTGTATTTATACATCTGCTTAGCTCCACAGTTCAGTTCAATTAGTATGACACTTTCCGAGTCTGGGACATTTTCATATTATCATTTTTACCCAACAAACCATGAATTGTTTCAAATATGTTATTGTACCTAGTCTGGATCATAGCATGAAAAATATCATTCTATTTTTTTTACACACACAATATTACTTGCTATTTCACAGATTATGAATAGTAACATGTTCAAGGGATTAATTTCAAAATTTTATTTTAAAGTACTGTCACATGTGATCTGTACAAGGGGATTTTTGGTTTTTGTTTTGTAAGTGTTGTTATTGGGTTGGCTTCGCAGACAAGGAAACTAAATCCTCAGGAATTACATCACTTGTCCAAAGTCACACAGCTACTGAATGGTGAAGCCAATATTTAGACAGAGATAGGCTCTTCCCAGAGTTAGAAAATCAAACTGTTCTGAAATTCTGCTTTCTCTTGAAATCATAGCACATCTTTTAAAATGTGAAGTTAGTAAGAAAGTCTTAAACATGATTCAAGATGAGAAATTCTGGAGAAATGTTCAAAACAGCATCTATTATGTAAAATGTGGTATACCTTTTTAAACTTTTTTTTTTTTTTTGGTCTTTTGGAGCAGATGTTTCTCTGCCCTAAGCTAGGAGTCCCCTTCCTGTCTCCTTCCTTTGCTGAGCCTGAACACAAGCACGCCTCCAGGCGCTGTTATTAGGAACACATGTTCTGCACTGGGAACCACACTGCTGAGACCCCCACCTCCTGCAGGGATTGATGATAGATTTACAGCTGAATTTACTGCAGCATGTTCGGAGAGAACCTCAGATAATTGCATTATCTCTTCTCAGAGTGAAATGTCACCAGGAAAAGACAAAAGGACAAAAGGACAAGAGCAAATGAAAAGCAGCACAAGGTCCAAGGTATACAAGGAACAAGTCACAAGCAAGCATGTTCGGCAACACCAAAAAAATCTAACCGGGGCAGGTATGACTTCTCGTGGCATTTTTCTTCCCAGGAAGAATGTCTTCCTGGCTGGTAATATCAATTTAGAGGGGATGAGAAATCCACTGATGTTAAGACAGGAACCCTTAGCTCTCCTTCCCTGTCTGCCAGTATCCTTTGGCCCTTGCTTATCCCATCTTTCAGGTCAATGGGGAGAAGAAGATCTTTGCCCTCTGATAGAGCTTCCTGCCTCCTCTTCTCAACCGTGCAGTCCTATGTGAAGAGCTAGCTTTTGGGTCCTTCACTAGTAATCGCAACTTCCCTTGGAAATGGAAGTACTAAAGGGCCTTGAAATGCAATGAATCTCTCCTGAGGGCCAGAAGTCAGTGGCTCCTTCAGCTTAAACTGCTCAGGGGACATGACCTAAATTGCTAATTAATTTTTACCCCTAGAAGCTCCACGGTCCCCTCTTCTACTCCCCTGAATTTTTTTTGGCACAAAAGCCTCTTGGCTCCTTCTGGCTCGCAGCAGATGAACAAGCCAGTCCCTTCATGTCAGCTTTGTTAAAGTGCCTTGGCTGAACCATCTGCAAATAAAAAGCTGGCCAACAGCCAGTCTCTTCATAGCAGCAGAAGCACGGAAGACTCTAAACCTGCCATGGGAGGGTGGGGTAAAGCCAACTGTGACAATGCCACAAAATAGGAACAAGGCAAGGCCATTAGATGTGATTTTTCAGAGAGCTTTTCATGTGGGTAACTTTGGGTCATATTACTTTAAATAAGAAGGTACAATGTAATACACAATCTCAACTATTCAAAAGAGGAACAGACACAAAATGCATGAGATCTGAAGAAAAAAATATTCTAATGTTAGCCACGGGTTTCACCAGGGTGTCAGCTTCCTGACAAGTTTTTTCTTTCGCCTCTTTTATGCAGTTTCCGAATGTTGTTTTAAAAAGTATTGTTTTACTGGCTTGCAATATTTGCACACATTTATGAGGTGTGCAGGGATGTTTTGACTCATATATGATCTTAAATATTTCTTATTTGGATTTATAAGTGTTCCATTTTTCATAAGAAATTATCAAAATAATGATGAACCCATTAGAAGTTGCTTATAAATTCAACTGTTGATGCCTGCATATTTCTTATCTCAAAATTTAGTTAAATTTATTGTTAGTTACTATATTCTTTTCAATGAATCCCGCATCTCAGCCATCTCCCCATCCTACAATCTTATTTATCCTTTGATCACTTGCCCCTTAAGTTCTTCTAATCCCCTCCTCCCTTGAATCACACAGCACTTTTTATGCCCCTCTCCAAGGCAATGCACATTTCCATCGAACACTATAAATATCTCCAGTTCATGTCCAACCCTGACACAATTTTTAGATGCTCCAGAACATGAATTCGTTTTTCTGTATCCTGAACAACACCATGCACATAGGAAGCACTCAATAAACACTTACAGATAAAACGATGCTGGCAAAACAAAGACAGAAGAATAAACTAGCAAGAGAATGATTTAATTCTAGGTTTAATTTTGAAATCTGTCCTTAAGAGATTTCAGAGCCTCTAACCAAATAACATGTCCCCAATTTTCCCCACAGTTTCATAAAGTTATTTGCTGTCTTGCTTCATAGGCATCAGGTGAATATCATAACCAGTGACAGTCAGGACACACAAGGATAACAAGGTTCATTTTGCACGTCAGCTGCCATCTGGTCTCGCAGTAATTACTCAGTGGCTGCAGTGGACAGCAGTGGAACCCCGGCACTCAGATCTTCTGGCTCTGAGATTCTAGGCTGCTCCCTGAAGCTGCAAGCAGGGTACAGTGATACCCACTCAATAAACACTTATTAGGGTGCTTGTAGATGCATGCATGCTGAGGGCTGACCTCAGCGCCCTGCAGTGAGCAAATCTTGTCATGAAAGGCAGCTAAGTCAACATGGGTAAATAAATATGCAAACACCTTTGCTTGAACTTTTTCTTAAACTTACCTAAATTATAACTTTATAAATAAAAAGACATTTTAAGCATCTCTTGAATAAAAGTACTTGGAAGATTATCTTCTGGCTGTGATGCCTAAGTGGCTTACACCCTCCCATGATATGTTGCTCTTAAAAATCAAATCCTGCCTGAAAATCATGCCCATGGAGCACCAATATCCAATCTTTTTCAATTTGGCCATAATGAACTACACTGCCATGAAAACAGCAAATCCCTTCTTTGATTTACAGAGCGCTTAAGTTTGCAGTAGGTCACGGACATGTACCATAGTATGTGTGTCTTTCGGACATGAGTCACCCTCCCACCCTGCGCAGGTTGAAGCACAGAACTGTAACTGCAAGATTCCACACAGTTGGAATTGTGTTGGCTCTGACTTTAAGGGACTTTCTCTTTTCACTGTTCAAGTCTCCAACAAAGCAAGAAGGAAACATTCATTCTGAGTGGCTTATGACATTTAATTGAACAAAAATAGCATACGGTGGTTACCTTGTAAGGCAACAGGCCTGTTGTGGGTGCCCAGAGTCATACACTAGAGGTATTGATTCTAATTTGTTTATTTTAAGGAATTCACAGAGTGAAATGAGCAAGAGACCAAAGCTTTCAGAGGATCGTTACCTTGCTCTAAAACAGTCCTGCCTGCTCTGTGGGTCCCTGGTGCCAGAACTTCAGGTCCCATACCACTGAGACAGGAAGGTTGTCCATCTCATCTGCCATGACATTTGGGGCCCTTTGGTGATTATCCCCCCTCCCCACTCCTTCCTGAAGTGAATAGTGCTCTACAACAAATTATCTTCTCGTGACTCACAAGGGATCTGGCTACACCAGAAGAAAGACCCTCCTTGACACTCATAACCATTAAGACTGTAACTAGCAGCTGCCCTTTTATAGTTACAGTGCAAGGTTAACAGCTGATAGGCTGGTAATTGGTCTACTACAGGGAATTTGGGATTGGAGGTCAGATGGTTTGACAGTGAGTGTCTTTGATCTGGTTTGGCCCTAACTTTATAGTGCAGAAGAGACTGCATGGGCTGAAGCTAAGAAGTTAAGAACTCAGTATTCTTATGTTCTCAGGGATAGAAACAAAGCTGTTCTTTTCAGAAAATCAAATCATTATCTGCAAATCAAAGCAGCAAAGTCCTCTCTTCATTCTGTTTTGCTTGGGCCTGTTTGGTTTATCTACAGAAATAGCTCATGCTTTTTAAAAAAAAAAAAAAAAAATGAACTGAGAAGTCTTTCAATATTATGTTGCTAAGTAGTCCTTTTCTAGGTTAAATATGTTTACTCTGCAGAAAAGCTGAAATTTTACTCGAGTGGTTATAACTCTGTGTGACCAAAACAAAGCAAACTCTCTTTTTCTCATGCCTGGAATGAAGGTGACCGCCACATAGCACCGCAGGTTGAGAAGATGGCTTCCAGGAGCCTCATCCTGGCCCTCTCAGACCTTACCACAGAACCAGATTCCCAGACGATGTTGTTAAAATTATAGGTTGATCCATCAGGTCTGGGTTGGGATGGAAGTTGTATATTTCTAACATGCTTACTGGTGACCTCGAGGCTTCTAGTTCATGGGTACTAAGTAGAATGGAATTAAACCGGTATTTGAATCTTACTTTGTAAGATTGCTTATTATCAAAAGACTAGCCCATGGCAGTGAGCTAGAGATAGAAATAGTGTGCATGGAAGAACAGGAAGAAAGAGCAAGGCTGAGGAATGCCACATAACCAGCTAGAGTTTGGGCTGTATCTCTTACCAGCCACACGACCTTGGGGAAATCTTCAGATCGCAAGTCTTTGCTTTGTAAAAGGAGTCAATAATCCCCCTCTCATAAGAGAATAAAAATACAAAGGTGTTCACAGAGACTTGATTCTACAGGGACTCATGGCTTATTGTTTCCTAACAGTTCAGCCAAGTCCAGGTATTAGTTCTCCTCTTCTGAGGCCCACACCTGAGTCCTGGCCTATGCAATGTGAGTGGAAGTGATCTGGGCCCACATAGGTATGGTCAAGAAAATCCTCCCCCTTAGGGCTGGGGATATAGCTCAGTTGCATAAGTGCCTGCTTTGCAAGTGCAAGGTCGTGAGTTCAATCCCTGGTACCACACACACACACACACACACACACACACACACACACACACAAAAAGGAAAATCCTCCCCAGCACATTCATTCCACCTGGTGATTTTCTCCTCTCAGCGTGAGCTCATCTCCAGTAGAACTTGCAAGCTAAATGTTCAAGGTGACAAAGTTCTCCTTAGCCTTGGTTCCTCATTAGCAGAAAATATAAGGCATGCTCACCAGCTCCTGCATCTCTCTGTATATTCAGATGGGAGAAAGTAAGCTTGAAGCATATTGAAGCATACACATCCCTCTTTGTTCAGCAGCTATCTCACTTACACAATGCTCTTCTTCTCTTTCCTTTCCTCCATTATCCACCCTACTTCCCTAATGCACTCTCTCCTGAAACAGACCCACTGGCATCCTTATCAACTTTGAAATCAATACAGTTAGGTGCACACTCATCCCCCACCATTTCCTGGTACAGCATTGGACAGTACACTAAAAATTCCCAATCTTACTTGCTTTGTGTGAAAAGAATCCTATCACTGCTTACCTCATGGGAAAATCATGAGGTCATGAGTGTCAGCAGTAAGCATGCCACAAACTCTTTCCTCTGTTCTACAGCCCTTATAGCAATAGGTTCCCGTGTGATAATACATCACCTGTTTCTTCTCCGCCAGGTGTTTCATAAGAAATATAAATCCTCATTTGTGTAGTTGTAGAAATTGGTCTTTCCCTCACTGTGGTAAAATTCTAGACAGCCTTTGTTACCTTCAAAGAGCTCCAAAGTGAAAGAATTTCTTATAGCATCGTAAGGATGGCTGTGTCTTTCTTACACTTAAGTGAATAAACATTACACAATTAAAGCGGGGACAAGAAAGGGGTCAAATCATTAGTACAGACTTCTTTAAGTCTTAAATAAGGTGGAAATTTTGTCATGTGAAAACCTGGATTGTCCAGAAAATGCAAAACCATAATCTAATGAAGCATATTTATAGGATCTATTTATTTGCTCCCTGACATCACAGATAAAACCTATCCATAAAGACAGAAGCCCTATGAAGAAGCAGCCTCTGTTTCCTAGGTATGCCACTGTAAAGTCAAAGAGGGAAAACACAGGGCCTCATTTTCATGGGACAGAAGAAAGGTTCTTCTGCAACACGCTGTTGTACTAAAGGATAGAATTTCTCATTATAAATACATATTACCCAAGACTACCAGAAACAGCTTTTGCTGCTTCCAGTCATATACATGAAGGCTCATGTATACGTTGCACTTCAAGCATGTGCTTATATCTATACAGAGAGCAGCATCAGAATATGATTATTGGAGAGGTAAAAGTCGCATTCAGTCTTAACTCAGGAGTATCAGTGTTTATGCTAAAGAAGACGAGCACAATTTCTTTAATCCTGTTTTTGCATTTCACTTTCTTCCTGATGGCAAATTAGAGGGATTAGCACTGCTGTTCTTAAGAGCTTACCTGCTTGAAAAGTTTATGTAAAATCTCTGACAACACAAGTAGCATCCCCTCAAGAAAGTACGGCATTACAAAAGAAAGTCAAATAGACCAGGAGCCTACAGAAAACGTGTACATCTGTCCTTCTAACATTTGCCTGGCCCTTTCCTTTCTATACAGAAATAAATTGTAAGAGTAATAAAATGCTGAACTATAGCAGAAATCAGGCAATTAGAATTTTATTCTTCAAAATATTCTAAATGGGACTTCTCCCTCTAAATTCACTCTCCTATGTACCCAATCACTTAGGAAGTCCTCAGATTCTACCTGCTAGATCCCTGGAATTTGCTTGGTTTTCACCCCATCCTGGGCTAAGTTTGTGTCACCTCTGAGTTACCTTTTCAGCCTGGAGTCTTCCCCTGACCCTTTCCTCAAATCTCTACCCAAAGTCTCCACAAACTTTTCTAAAAATGTAGGTTTTATCATGTGTCACCTGATAAAGCCCTAAACTGGCGCACCATCGTCCACAAGATAAAAACCCACATTTAGTAACACAAGTTAACCAAGACTTATACAATATGGTGCTAGTGTCATACTTGTCATCCTGTCCCAATCCTGTCTCACTCTCTCTGTCTTTTTCTTTCTGTATCTTTCTGAGTCTCTGTCTCTCTATCTCTCCTTGTCTGTCTCTGTCTCTCTATCTCTCTGTATGTGTCTGTCACTCTGTGTCTCTGTCTCTGTCTGTCTCTGTCTCTGTCTCTCTCCAGACATAATGACTATTTGTGTATGATGTTCCATCCAAAGAGGACAATCTTATACCCATGTCTTCTGCTTTCATCACTTGGCCAATTTCTACACACCACCCATGATTCCACACAGAGAAACTTTTTCAAGCCAACAACTTGGAGTGTGGGGCTCATTTGGGATGGTGTTTCTCCCCTCTAGCCAGGAGACCAGCACATAAAAGTATGGGCTGTGTAACTGGCTGCCTGGATTCAAATGCCGGGAAAACCTTGCATAACTGTTTGATCTTCAACAGGTAATTTCACTCTCTGTCTCAGTTTCCACATTTGTAAGATGAGAATAATCACAGTACCTGGTTCAAAAGGTTTGTTTTGAGGAATAAAAGAGTTGATACAGAGATAACTGGGAAGAAGGTCTCACCTTTAGTTATTGCTTAATAAATGTCAGGTAGGAGTAATAATAAAAGGAGTAGTGGCACCATTCTATTCTCATTTTGTAGGGTTTTTTTTTCTTCCCTTGATTAAATGCTTTTCAAAAGCAGGTGCATCATTATTACTCCTGACTCCTGCATGGTGTTGGAAATTTTGGTCAAGTATACTGTCTTCACATATAATGTTCAATACATTGTTTTTTATTAAGTGCATACTGAAGACTAAAACCAACCAAAGATTTCCATCTTTCTGAAATTGTCTCCTTCCTTTGAATTACAAGGGTATATTTCCTCCCACTGCAACTTTAAAGTCCTTTCTATAAACAAAATACGGAAAATACCTACTGTGTTTGCAACACTGTATGAGATAGCCAGAGAGCTAAAATGGAAAGAGAAAAATAGCTACTGTAACCAGGAGTCTATAAGTAAGTCAAGCTCATCACTAACAGTGAACAAAGTGTAAGAAACAACTTATCTTGCCTGATGTCACCAAAACTGCCTTCTTATTTTAAGAGTATGCTCACTATAAAGTTTGTCACATCTACTCACTTGCAGGAGCAGAACACACTCAAAACCAATTTAATTAATGACACCCAAACCAGAGCTCCTAAAGCTCATTTGCGTCACACAAATGGACTTATCAAGTACATAAAATACCATGATGAAAAGTGCTTCGAAGGTGTTAAAACACTGCTGCCCAGGCTTACAGTTAGTTAGTAAGAGGAGAAGTGATGGGGAAGAGAGAGAGAGACCCTTCACAGTCTGAGATAGAGGCCACCAGCTGCCGTCACAACCGCAACAGCAGGACAAATATTAGCAAAGCTGCACCTTGGATGTCTGACTGCCAGTCAGCATCCTCACTAGCAGAACCAAAGCACTTGTTGAGGGTCTTAAGTATAGAGTCTTAATCTGATTTAATTTATCAAATCATTTTCAAATGACATAGCAGAATCCCATTGCAACAAAGTTCTGTGGTAAGAAGACTGGAAGACATCAGGACAAATCATGTCACTCCGAAATCCAATAAGCCCACACTCAGAAAAGCCCCAAGTAATTTAGTTAGCCTGGATGTTCAATGTGACTTCCGACTCCAGGTACAAGTATTACAAAGGATTCCGCCGCATTTGCCCTTTGGGTGACCCTTCTTGGCAGAAGCTCGATGTTTTTGAGTAGCAATCTCAGTGGTTCATAGTGCATTTTAAGCAGAAGGCGCTGTTGACTCATGTTCTGGAACATTGAATGGGGTAAGTAATCTGGATAAGCAGGTATGGTCTTAATTAATTATAGAAATAATTATGGATGTAAATAATTATATGTATGCAAAAGAACGCTGACAGAGTCAGTGTCACCTGAATGACATCAAGCGTGAATTCGAGGAAAAACTCTAGTTAGTGGTTGGGCATAGATTTGTTATCAGATAGATTCAAAAATCCTTCTGGTAGAACTTAATTGATATTAGAAGGAACCTAGCTTCCTTCATTTTCAACTTCCTTAACTTGTAGATACTGATAATAATACTAACTACCTGATAAGGCTGGGAGATAATAAATGTAGGACGTAGGATGTCTGAGGTAGAGGAGGCAGAAACAAACTTCCTGGTTCCTTATCCCTGACAGTTCAGAGCACCTGTCAGGGTTCTGCTTTCAAATAAGGCTTGGAGTAGGCAACCATGAAACTCAAGATAATGAACAATCAGAGAACCTTCAGAAAAGAGATGGAAGCTCAGTCCTCCAGGGATGGAGGGATCCAAAGCCAGATAATTACATCCTGCCCAAGGCAGCCCTTAGGAGCTGGAGGCTGGATGATGTAACTTTTCTTCTTAGCTGTTGGCTAATAGTGTTTTCTTCTACTATAAAGATAAACCAATTTCTACAATGAGTCATCAAAATATGTTGAAATGTCTAGAGGAAAGGCTGTTTTCTGTAAAAAGAGCCAACAAATGATTCTATTCTTTCAAATGAAAATTGAGGTGGCCTTCCTTAACCTTTCACTTGCAGTCTGGGTCCAATCAACAGATATTCATTTGGAAAGTATTTCAATTTTTTTGAAAACTCATCAAGGTAGTTAGTATACACAGGCACGAGGTAGCACACCTGATCTGAATATAAGGATTGAGAGAGTTCCATCCCTTGAAATTTGCTAATTGTCCTGCTCCTATTCGGGAATCATAAGTAGACTAAAAACCTTATTAATGTCAGTAAAGAAGGCATAGTTTGAAATCAACCAGGAAAGAGAAGACATTTACCTTATTTTTACTTGGTTTCATTTTATTTTAAATCATAAGCAAGAGACAAAGTGGTATGCAAAATATCCATGCGTTGAAAAAAAATATGTGAAAGAGCTGAGGATGTAATTCAGTGGTAAAGCACTTGCCTAGCATGTGGGAGACCCTGAGTTCAGTCCCCAGCATGGCAAAAGTTAAAAACTAAAAAATGGAGACTTTCAATAGAGGAAATATGTGATACTCTCAAAATGCAAGTCATGAATGGCAGATACATACAATGGCATACTTTTTATTCAGCAATAAAAAGATCAGATAAATTCAAATAATCAGATAAAAGATCAGATAACAGATAAATTTGAATGCTTTCCACTAATGTCAGATTCAATAAATACTGTGTAATTCCTTTTATATGACAATTTGGAAGAAGCAAAGCTAGCAGTGACAGAGAACAGATCAGTGGTTACCAGGGGGTACAGACAGGGAGAGAGCTTGAATACAAAGAGGCAGCACACAGACACTTTTTGGAGGAATAGAACTATTCTGAATCCAAAGTATGCCTAGGAACAATATGGTGCACTCTTCAAAACTCACGCAATCTGTATCAAAAATAGGAATTTTACTGTCTGTAAATGTGTAGAGAAGATTTTCAAATGAAAACATGCAGTTTATTTTTTAGTGAGTTTTAATCTTAATATGATTTTAACCTGTCACAGATAAGTGGCTTTTCTTCAACAAAAAGAGGTTCCACTAATAAAATCCGAGGAAAATCTGTT
This sequence comes from Chinchilla lanigera, assembly GCF_000276665.1. Classification (NCBI taxonomy): domain Eukaryota; kingdom Metazoa; phylum Chordata; class Mammalia; order Rodentia; family Chinchillidae; genus Chinchilla; species Chinchilla lanigera. The sequence goes on along the minus strand of NW_004955415.1, from coordinate 19,273,834 downwards.
TTTAAAAACTGTAGTGGATACTGCAGATTCTGCTCCATCCTTTCTCTGCTTAGTGAGGCCAGAAAGTTGAAACACTAAATTTCTGTCACTCCTTTGTGTTTGAGTTCTGCTAATTAAAAATATATACATATCTGAAGGACAATGGCCATATTCCTGCTGCTACTGCTCAGGGTAACTGAGGTTTTAGAGTTTCAGGTTCAGAGGAAGTTGCTGTAGCACCTGCAGCAGCGGTGTACCCCCGAACTCAAGATCCAAGGTGGGTCTACACTAGTCCTCATTCGCTGGCTTTTCAGGTTATTTTGTATCTGCTCAGTCCCTCTATGAAATCCTTTCTGCTTGAAACTCCTTGAAGGGTTTCTTATCCTTGCCTTGATCTCTGTTTATATAAAAGCCAGTTTATTAATACAATATCCCATGTCATAGTCCCCGAAGAAGTTCTAGAACTGTTCAATTTAAATGCAGCAAGCCATGGCTGAAGTGGACTGTCTTCTAATTTGACTAAAGTTTTCAGGGTCACACAGTTCTTGGTCACTATCCAGGAATGGCAATGTAGCTGTAACAAGCTGTCCCTACAGTTGACAGCTTCAGCCTCGAATTTGGTTTTTTTTTTTTTTTTAATCTTTTTGAGACAAGGTTTCACTATGCAGTTCAGGCTGGCTTTGAACTCACTTTGTAGCCCAGACTGGCCTTGAACGCACAGTGATCTTCTTGGCGAAGCCTCCAGAATGCTGGGATTACAGGCCTATACCACCATGCCCAGCCTAACTTTAGTCTCCTATATCAATAGTATCACCCCTAGCACAAGCAAGACTAGTTCCCAGGTATCTCAATAAAGTCTCAGAGCTGAGCTTGTTTGTCCTGATTGGTCAGATCTAAGTACTCTGTCCATCCCTGAAACAAGAACATTCCTGCTCCTTAACTGTGGCAGTCAAACCCCAGTGTCCTCCCATCACTGACAAATGCAGGCTGTACATAAAATCTATTACCTATTGATCTACTGTCAAGGTGTCACTCAGAGGTTTCTGTTGTTCATTAGGCATGTTGACATGTATTTAAATGTGTCTTCCCTCCTCTGTTAACAAGTAACCAGCTCAGTTAAGCCTAAAATAAGTGCCGCAGACTTGTTTAAAGAAAAACTTCCCATGAGACTTGGTAAATGTAGCCTGAAGTATTAGGAATAAGCTTCATTTTTGGATGCCTGGGGACTGAGCTGACTGCATTGTTTCATCTCCGGAGAGGCTATGTCAGCAAATCCAAAACACTTTCTGACCTTGTACACAAGCTACAGCAAGCAGAGCATTTTGGACAAGGTGCATGATGTCAGGGTTTGAAGGAGAAATACACCAAGAAGGATTCATGTTGGTTGGTTCTGGATGCACTTAGGAAAAACCTCTTCTGGGCACGGCAGGGGCCAGTGCATTCTTGTTAAGGGACTGCATTCCACTTGCACATAGTTTGGGTTCTCTAAGAGGAGTAAGGTTGGTCTGGGCTGAGTTTCTTTAGCTCTAAAGCAGGGGCTGCTCCTGGTGGTTGGCAGTCTCAACACCAGTCCCCCTTTGGTAAATGAGTTCCCAGTGTTTTTTCTGAAACCCTTCCCTCTCCTCCTGTCATTTGCTGAGGTTCCCATCCTCCTGGCTGCAGAAGAGAAGCATGTGCCCTGGCCATGGCCTGCTATGGTTAGCATGAAATGCTCTGAGTTCAAGAATGGACAGAACGCCAAGAAGAATCAGCCAGCTCAGTTCTGAGACTCACCTGGCGCCCACAGTAGATGTAGTTTATTAGCAAGCCACAGGATGATTTAAGTTACAAGCCGACACAAGGTTGCAATCAACCAAACAGCTGATGAAATGCTGTATTTGACATATGTTTAATGAAACACTGAGTCATTTTAATGTTGTAGTTTTCTCCTCAGATGTTACAGGCAGTAAATTTTGCTCAGAACCCATTTTGTAGCAAGTCTGAAAAAGTCTGTGACTAGCGCTGAAAGGGATCAAGTATTTAAAAGTTTTTTTTTTTAAAGCTGTCTTATAACAATATTCATACAGCATGGTGTGATCCACTATCCTCTTTATTTACTGAAAATCTGCCCCCTTCCTTTGGTGAAATCTGAGATTGCTTATGCCTCCCTTCAGGTAGTCATTGTATAGGACTAGCATTTTCTCACTGCTGGTTTAGAAGGTTCTAATGCTAGAATTATGTACTAACGAATCTTTGCTTCTAAAAGGAAAGTCTGCAATTTGATATTAATATATTTTGTGGCATTTTAGCGTAGGTCTTCTAATTTTTATTATATTGTTACTCATATTGATAGATTTTTGTAGCCGTGAATCAAAACAAAACAGAACTCAGAAAACAGCCCACCAATACTCTACCCAGCCTCCATTTTAGACAAGTGGGTTAGACATCAAAAAAACCAAATGGAAAACAAACAACAAACAAAAATTACAGTAACATTTGTTCAAATACTATTAGATTGAGATGGTAACTTTCAGAAGACAAAGAAAAGTGCAAGTATGTAAACAACTTTCAGGAAGAATCTTAAAATCCTCAGAAAAAATATAATTAAAACGGCAGTTACTAACTAATAAAATTATTAAATTATAATAAGTGCAGAGCAAATTGTTAAGAAAAATTGTTTCTACAGTGATTATGGAAGGGCAGAGCAGACCAGATCACCTACAGGCAGGTACATATTATGAAACTAAGGGAAAGCTGATATGATGATCTCAACATCACTATCTAATGCAAATTAGTGCTCATTAAATTTTAACTTGCAAATGAATTAGGAAGAGATTTAGTTAAACGAACAAAAAATATAGGTGTGAGGCAATAACAAAGATTCTACAATTCTCAGAAACTCCAGTGATAGTGATGTCAAGAGAGAATGTTTTGTGTAGCAAGGGTCTTGATTTCCGTATTTTTTAAAAACAGATTTCCCTTCCATTTGAATCAGCTTCACAACATATCTACATCCTTATTTCTTTCTAATCAGTGTTAGAGGTTCATATGTTTAGCAAGTGATTTTCTCTTTGCTACAGGTAAAAAGTTCACTGTGCAACTCCCCCTCAACCAGTTGTATTTTTAGAACAGTGGTCCTCAAATATGAGAATGCATCAGAGTTTGTTGGAGCGCTGGCTAGAACATATTACTGTGTCTTGCCCCCAAAGAGTCAGGGTCCCTGTGACAGAGTCTGCCTTCCTCACAAGGTGCTGGTGAAGTTTTCCTGAGCCTTGCTGGCTCAGTCTTAGTGAATTCATCAAGAGCCCTGGTGTAGTTTCGGTAAGAATTAATGCTAAAAGGGAAAAATTTCACTACTGAGAATCACTAAGGACTGCAGCATCAAAGACCCAAGATTAATCTTCCGAACCTCTCATTTTAGAGATAATGGGCTTGAGGACCACACAGATTGGGTATTTGACCTAAGGGCACAGAACAAAGTTAGGACAGGTCTCTTCAGTAGTTTTGACCCTTGTTCTAGCTTGGATCTAAAATGTCCCCTAAAATTCTCAGGTATTTGAAAGGTGATGAACGATTATCGGTGGATTCAGTAGCAGAATGTGCTGTTGAACATAGGCCATTTGGGTGTGACTTGGAAGGGTGTATTCTTATCCTTGGTTCCTCCTCTCTTTGCCCTCTCTCTCTCTCTCTCTCTGCTTCCTTGCTGCCCTGGGGTGAGCAGTGCTCTGCTCCTCTGCATGCCATTTCTGCCTTGGAGCCATCTCACCATGGACTGAATCCTCTGAAAACTGGAAACAAACCTGAAGATCAATGGAACAGGTTAGAAGATGCAGACACAGCTACAAACACACTCAGTCACCTTATTTTTGACAAAGGGGCCAAACATGTTCACTGGAAGAAAGATAGCCTCTTTAACAAATGGTGCTGGAAAAATTGGCTTTCCACATATCGAAGACTAAAACTAGACACATGCCTATTACCATGCACTAAACTAAAGTCAAAATGGATCAAAGATCAAAATATCAAAATAGAAACACTAAATCTACTGGAAGAGAAAGTAGGTAAAACTCTCAAAGACGTAGGGGTAGGCAGAGAGTTCATGAACAGAAATCAAACTGCATGGGAAATACTTCAAAGAATCAACAACTGGGATCTCACATTATTGAAAAGTTTCTGCACATCAAAAGAAATCACCAACAGAGTAAAAAGAAAACCGATGAATTGGGAAAAAATTTTATCCAACTGCCCCTCAGACAAAGGCCTTCTATCTAAGAACATATAAAGAATTTTAAAAAATCAGGACCCCAAAATTAAAAGACCTAATCCAAAAATGGGCATCTGAGATGAATACACACTTCTAAAAGGAAGAGATACTAATGGTGAATAAATATATGAAAAAATGTTCAATATCTTTAGTCATTAGAGAAATGCAAATTAAAACAACACTAAGATTTCATCTCACCCCACAAAGAATTGCTATCATTAAGAAATCAACCAAGGACAAATGCTGGAGAGGCTGTGGTAAAAAAAGAACACTTCTCCACTGCTGGTGGAAGTGTAGATTGGTGAAACCACTGTGGAAATCAGTCTAGATATTCCACAGAAAACTAGGATGAGAAGTCCCACTTAACCCAGCTATCCCCCTTCTGGGTATATTTCCAGAAGAATTAAAAACATCATGCCATAGCAATATATGTGCACGCATGTTTATAGCAGCACAATTTGTCACAGGTAAATCTTGGAAACAACCCAAATGCCCATCAACTGAAGAATGGGTAAAAAAGTTGTGGTATTTCTATACAATGAAGTATTACTCAGCTTTAAAAAAAGATAAACTCAAAGCTTTTTATAGGTAAATGGATGCAATTAGAGACCATACTCATAAGTGAAGTAAATCAGGCCCACATGTATAAACATCATATTGTCTCCCTGGTGTAAGAACATGAAAGAGTAAATAAAACCCAAAATGTACAATAGATAATAAAAAAGGTAAAGAAATTGCTCAAAGAAAGGAACAACTGGGAGGAGGGAAAGAAAAGTACTAAGATATTTTATATATTATGGATCGGTGGCATAACTGTACTGTTGGTGTCTGATGGCTAGTCGAGGGGAACAGTTAATGTTTAAAAGGTTTTTTTTTAATATTTTGACAAATTTTGCATGTTTGTATCTGGTAATCTGAGCAACTTGTGTGATGACAACAATTTGCAGGGTAATATCCATTGGTGAATTCCTACAATCCTGCCTAGTGACATATGCATTGTCTCTAATGTTCTTTTAAATTATTATTTTCTTATTCCTTTTAATGATTTGATCAATCTTCTGTTCTTACAACTTCATTGAAGGTAACAATATGTAATATTACAACCACTGTTAATCTCTATCATTTGGTTTGAACCCTGTATCATTTTTAATGTCCAGGTAGCCAAAAATTTTGTTTTCTGCTGTTTATATTTTGCTATTGCTCTTTTCTTGTACTACTTCCTTTAAAATAAAAGAAAAATACATCTCTCCTT
>NW_004955415.1:19247759-19268260 GCF_000276665.1 Chinchilla lanigera | reverse complement strand
CATATATTGCTGTGGCATGATGTTTTTAATTCTTCTGGAAATATACCCAGAAGGGGAATAGCTGGGTTAGGTGGGACTTCTCATCCTAGTTTTGTGAGGAATCTCCAGACTGATTTCCCCAGTGGTTTCACCAACAGACACTCCCACCAGCAGGGGAGAAGTGTTCCTTTTTCCCCACAGCCTCTCCACACAAAACTCTCTCCACACGAAACTGTTTGTCGTCTCTGTAAGTATGGCTGAGTTACTTACATATGGGTTCCCAGTTATCTAACACTGACTACACATTAGTAGTCAATAGTTTTTGTTAATGTTCTGCTAGAAAGTGTTCCTAAGAGGGGCCATAAGGTTTCCTGTCATTCTCACAATGGTGTTCAGGCTTGGTTAAATAGCTTGTTAAAGCTGGGGATATAGCTCAGTGGCGCAGTGTCTGCCTAGCAAGTGTGAGGTTGTGAGTTCGATTTCTAGTACAAAAAAAAAAAAAAAAAAATAGCAAGTCATTCCCAAACTACTGAATTTGTTCTCTTGAGGTGTTGCCTGAGAACCTACATTCTAACAAGCACACTAATCCAAGGCCCCCCTGTATGACTGTTCAGGGTAAAAAATATGATGGTTCTCAGTGTTGGCTACCCACCAGAATCCTGGAATCACTGGAATCCTGTGGAATGGGAAAGAGCTTAAGAATCTGCATCTCCTTGCTGCCCCCCAAACAATAACCTTGGAATCGCTGGAGAGAGGTGGCAAGCATCAGTTTTCAAAGACCACAGTTCACCCCACTGTGCAGCCCTTATTGCCAAACAGAACTTCAAATATTTCCAAACTTTCACTCAATGAAAGGACTTTGCATGTGCAAAAAAAATATTCTAACAAATATAGAAATTTGATCACATGGAATCCAAGGGCATTACAGCAATTAGCATCACCCTTTCCAACCTGATCCAGCAAGGCCACACATTCCTCTTCCAACAAAATATGCACTGATGAAAGCTCTGAATTTGTGTCAGAGAATGCCACTGAGCTGGGACCTCCTGCTTATCTAGAAAATTAGAAATATTTGTTATTTCCACCTTGTCACTCCTGATTGTTCCAAAGAAAGGATTGTTATAGAACATTTTTATGGTATTTCAGTCAAGTTACTAAATAATAGAAGCTTTTCTGTAAAATGAACAGACTGATTTAGCAGTAATAGCAGGTTATAGAGATATACTTCCCAGGGTTCTTTAGCAAGTAAAAACAAATTGAAAGAAGACAGAATTCTTGCAAAGTAGAGTGCCAGAAATTTATCTTTCTGGGCTCCTAAATCTAAAACACTAATGATGTCACTTTTGGAATTACTGCCAAGAATACACTATCTGGTGAGTTTCTTGAAGGAGTCAGTATTCTAAAAATGATTATCTAGTAACGTCTCAATAACTGAGAAGCATAGAGTTAGCTCACAGAGAGCTTAAGCTTGGTAAAAAAAAAAATCTAAAGACTGCAAAACTTTGTAGAGCTGGACATGAAAATGGAGATAATACAGTGACTTAACACATAAGTGTCCTCAAAAAATGATTGCCCAAATGCAGGACAGTGTCCCAGTACTCACATGTTGGCAATAATACCAGCTTTATTGCTTTTCTCCTTCTTCTTTCCATCCTACTGGTCACTGCTCCACGCCACCACAGAATAGGGTGTGGTATGCTTCCCACACAAGAGACCAGAAGTGGCTTTCTCTCAAGCACATGCAGCCTCAGACTTTCTCCAGCCTCACCTTAGACCCTAAGGTTTCAGGAGAAATAGCTTCAAAAGGGATGTCTCTGAGTGCAAGGAAAAGGCTCAGCTGAATGCTGAGCAGGACAATTACCTGCCAGAGGGAAAGAGCAAAGTAAATGTGGAAGAAGTCACTTCAGCAGCCTTAATCTGTGGCTGGTACCCAACCCTCTCTTCCACACAATTAGAATTTCTTAGGTACTCAAAGGTCTGTCATTACTAGGTGTCTTGTGAGCAGTAATACTAGTCTCTAAGACAGAAGGTCCAGGATAAGGCCTGAGATGCTGCCTTTCCATCAAGCTCCTAGATAAAGCTAATGCTGCCAATCCATGTACCATATTTTCAATATCTAGATACTATTCTTGATGGAAAAGAAAACACAGTAATGGTGAAAAACTATTCTCTGTCCCAGTTCTGCTAAGATATCAAGGGTAGGGGCCAAGTTTGGAGAACTCATCAAACCTGCAACTCCCCTTTGACAAATACTGCTAGGCCTTTCTATAGTTGGGGTCTGGACTGTCTCCTGAAGCCTATGTACTAAAAAGCTTAGTCTCCAGCTTGGAGTTATTGGGAGGTGGTGGAAATTTGTCTTCAGTCATTGGGGACAAACCCTTGAAGGGGATGGTGGGATGCCAGTCTCTCTCTCTCTCTCTCAAACTGACTTGAAAGAATACCTGCAAATCCCAGTGCAAAGGAAATGCAATTTAATTTTCATCAAGAAACATGTTGATATGTCAGCCCAGAAGTTCCAGAAAATATCCAGGCTCTATCCCCAGTTGCTAAGACCTTAGAAGAATAAATATTTCATGTCCACATCAAATGGTGGTAGAAGCTTCCTGGGACTTGCAGTGAAAACTGTGATTTTCTGCAAGTCATTTCAAAGGGAGCCTTCATATCCTTAACAAATAAAAGACAATGTCAACTGTTCAAATGACTCTAATAATAAGACTGTGTTTTAACCTACTTCCTGCCCATCTCCTTTAATTGTATTATCTTTATTGCCAAGTAGAAAGAACCCTTGTCTGGTCTTCCTTCCATCACGTCACAGGAGACAATCCCTGACCCACAGCGGTCCAGAAAGTGGCTGTTAGGATTTTGGTGAATTCCTCCTTCTATTGACTTGCTCACCTACCAGGCTTGTTATTCCCACCTTGCTCTACTGTACTCTTTCTTGTTTTAATTCCCAGGAGGGTCTCTGCTTCCATTTCAAAATCTTCTACTCTTTAAAACACCTGAATGGCTCTCCTTGGATGGCACCAGCTCCTATATTCCCAAAGCCCACATGGATCACTCCTTCCCCTCCCCATCTTGCCTATTTATCCCCTTGGCCACAGAAGCCACACATAGGAGCCCCGACTTCTCAGAAGAATCAGCTACATTAACAAGTTTCTGCTTTTTCACCTGGTGTTGGGTACAGAGGTGCGTAACTCATCTGTTTTCATTAAAGATGTGGCCTTAGATTGCTTTCCACACTCTCAGGGAGGACTTCAGTTACCGAACACTAACAGCTTAGGAAGTTGCTATTGGTTATGACAAAGTAAACATTTCATTATCTTCTCACTTTTTTTTTTTTTTTTGGTTTTTCTCCGGTACCGGGAACCGAACTCACGACCTTGCGCTTGCCAGGCAGGCGCTTTTGCCGCTGAGCTAAATCCCCAGCCCCCATCTTCTCACTTTTATAAGATCAATTATACATTCAAAATCAAGCAGAGGAATAAATGCATTCAATCCTAACCACAATAAAAATGCAGCGTATTCACTTCTGATTTAAACTGTTACAATTTTTTTAATTGTTTTTCCCCATAATGATCTATTTCAGAGTAATTACAACTTTGCTTATGAAGAATATTCAAAGTCATAAAGATGGCATTCACAAGACATTGTACATTGGAAAAAACACAGAATACTTGTACACAGGATATAATCTAAGCTTTTAAAATAGTAACATGTATATGTCAGAAATACTAGAAATAAGTACAACAAAATATAATTAGTGCTGGTATGTAAATGAGAGTTACAATAAGTATTTAATTTCTTCTTTGTAACTTTGAGTATTGTAATATATTGTCATTGCACATGTACCTAGGTGACTAGTAAAGTAAATAAACATTATCAAAATGGACATATGGACTAGAGTTAGTAAATAAAAAATGATTCATGCCCCCCTTTGCTTTGACTGTTCTGCTGGAAGCACAGTTCATTACATTAAGGTGATGCATTCACATGCTTTTTAATCCATGTAGTGGAAATGAAACGTACTACAGTAAGAAGGCTGGATTCTTTAAGTGCCTTAGATGGACAGGATGGGGTAAGGAATAAGGAACTGATTTAGCGTTGGTTTGCAAGTTATAACACTTGCCTTTTCAACTAATATATATTCAGGCTAGAGGAGAATAAAAATGATGGCTTTAATACTTTTCCTGCAACTTATCCTCTTTTATATTTCCAAAAATAAAGTATTGCCCTCCTACCTTCTAAGGCAATGTGTTCTGTTCTGACAAAGGCCTGCCTGTTGGAACATATTTTAACATTTATTTTCTTTCCTTAAGGAATGTCTACTTGGAAAGCACAGAAAAGGATCAAAACTAAGTAAATAAAATAATAATTCTATGATCATCTTTCCATGAACATTTATAAAACAAGAATATGAAGTAACCTTCTTCTCCCCTCTAGCTTTCTGAGCAGTAAGCATGATGAGCAGTTATTGTATACACAAATGTATATACATGCTTACATCCTAAAAATGTGTAAGTCAGCACATATATGTAAGGGTGTGTGTATTAAAAGATACATAAATATATATACAATTTAAACAATTAAAGTGATATCAAACTGCATGTGATTCATTGCATTTTGCATTTTTCTTTCTTTTTTTGGTACCAGGAATTGAACTCAGGACCATGTGCTTACCAGGCAGGCGCTGTGCCACTGAGTCATATCCCCAGCTCACTTTGCATTTTTTAGAACACAAAGAACATATTTCTCAGGAGGAAATATTAAATCAAATGACATATGCATTCCAAAATTTAAGACTAATTACCCAAACAAACAAAGAAATCCTATTGGGGATACACTCCACTCAGAAACGTTCTTTAAAAGATGGTTATGTCATTATTAAAAGTATAACAATCTGAACAACTACTCTGAAGATAACAATATGCAACATAACAGCCTTTGTTGATTTCCTATTATCCCATTTTGAAATTTCGTATCATTTTTAATGTTTTTTCAAATTTTTATTGTCTTTAAAATAAAAAGAAAGTATAACAGTGCAGTAGCATGGGGTAAGAGAGGGAAATGGATTCAAAGTTAAAGGTGTTTTCTTTTCCCTTAGACTGGGTGGTTCTTAAGAGTGCCTGCCATCTTCTTACACTTCTTGCTTTTCATATATTTTAAAAATGTCCTTTTGAACTTTTTCAATATTTACTAAGTAGCAATTTTTTAAGAGCTATAAAAGGTAGAAAACAAGAAGCCTTCCCCGTCTTACCCTGGTCGCTCTACAATGGTATAAATAAACAATTTCTCATTTCGGTTCTTCTACTCTACTCCTGTCTCCTTAAATCAGGGATGCGACAAAAGTATAATGTGAGCAATAGATGAAATTTTTAATTATCAGGTGGTCACATTAAAAGCAGTGAGGGCTGGGATTTAGTTCAGAGGCATAGCACATGTTTACCATTCTCAAGGCCCTCCTTCCATTCAATGCCCAAAACAGGAAAACAAAGGTAAAATTAATATTAGCAATATACATTATCTCAGCAACTATAGCTGGGCATGGTGGCACACACTGTAATCCCAGCACTTGGAAGGCTGAGGCAGGAGAATCACTGTGAGTTCAAGCCCAGCCTGAACTGCACAGTGAAACCCTGTCTCAAAAAGACAAAAAATAAACAAACAAATAAATAAAATATCCAACCAAATATATTCTAAATATTATCAATAAAATATGTAACCAATATAAAATTATGGAGACATTTTACATGCTATTTTAATACTGCCTTCGCCATCTAGTATGTATTTTAAATATGTCACATATTTCCATTTTGATGAATACAGGACAGTAGCTCAGTAATCACGTGTGGTTAGTGACTACTAGATAGGGAAATGAACCTCTAAAAAGTATGCTCAAATGCTTCTTCAGATATACCATCTTAAAAAGTATGCACTGATTGCGCACTACGTCATCACCTCCCTTTCTGATCCCTGTTAGTTTTTCTGCATTATGCTCTTCAATTCCCTTTTATAGCCTATATCTGAACCTCTGTCTTTACACACAGGCTAGGCAGGTTCCTTGTATTTCTTGTCTCATCTCTGTTCTTCTCTCACTGCCTTTTCTCACTTTACCCCCCAACCTTTCTCTAGCAAACTATTATTTTTCCAAGGTCAAAGTTAAACTCTTTTACAAATGGAGTTTTGAAATTGGAAAACAACATTTACCATGTGAAAAGTATAGCATAATGCCTTGCAGAAATAAGTAGCAAGAATGCAGAGAGAAGACCATAGAAGACTGCCACTAAACTTGTGTGGCTCAAGGAAAACCGACTGAGAAAAATGTGAGGAAAGAAGGGCCCTCCATAAACACTGTAACTATATCTGCTCTCTGAGAACATCGTATTTTATCATATTCTCTGCTACAGAAACTTGATTTGCTTCCAGAATTTTAGAGCTCCCTAAAATTCTATTCTAATTTTGACAGTTAAAAAAAAAAAAAAAAAAAAGATTAGCCAAATAACTACAGCCTTGGAACTTTTCCCTTAATGGTATGCCTTGGCTTAATTTATCTGCCTTAATTTATATTAATTTATCTGCCTTAATTTATCTGTTATTTACTCATAACCCATCTTTACCTCTTTTGTTTTGTTGAGTTTTATGCTAAATTAATTCTTTTAGGAAGGGGGAAAAGGTAGCAAATGTTTTAGTTCTTATTTGTCTAAAAATGCTTTTTATTTTTCCTTGCCTACTAAATTTATAGTGTGGCCAGCAACAGAATTACTGATTCAGAATAAATGTCCCTCCAAATCATGAAGGATGTTTTCTTGTCCTCTAGAAACTACCAATATGGTCAGCTTGTCCTCTCTCCCATTCCTGGACTTTTTTTTCACCCTCTCTTTTGCCTTGGTGTCCTTAAATATTGTGAGAATAGATTCATTCATATTCTTATTCTTTCTCATTCTATTCTGTACCTTGAGGCATTTTGTGGTCTCATGATAAGGAGAATTTCAAAATTTGTATGTCTATATCTGTGTGTCTTCATTTCCTCCACTTTTTCCATTTCTTTCTATATTAGAAGATATAGGGCCATGTGGAAGAATCCCTTGATGTCTCAACTTTTCACTCATATCTTCCAACTCTGTTCCTTTCCTGAGTTTTCTGAAAAGTTCTGAAATTGTTTCTTTTAGCCATTATACATTTAAATTCTTTCTCAAGCCAACAATCATATTTTTAATCTCCAGGAAGTCCTTCTTGTTATTGAAGGGATTGCTCCTTTCCAAACGAATCTGTTTTTAACTTCTTGTTGATGAAATTTAGAATTATTTTCAAGGTTGATCATGGGGCTGGTGGTACAGTTCAGTGGCAGACTGTTTGTCTAGCAGGCACAGGGCCCTAAATTCAATCCCCAGCAACACCCCCAAATATTAGCAAAAGGAAAAGCTTTAAAAATAAAAGAGAGAATCATTTAATTTTGGGTCACCTCAGAAAAAATTATATTGATCTCTACATTCTGATACCCTAAAATCTATGAGCCAGTTGGATCAAAGATTGGGCTTTCTTAACCAAGTTTGCAAGATTGTGGCAGGTGAGGGTCTAATGTGCATCACTTGGGTAAGAATTTCTCTGACCAATAAAGAATCATAGTTACACAGTTGCATAGTTACATAGTTAAAAATAATGGCTTTATTAAAAGAGATTTTAGAATTAACTCAGTATTATGGAACTTAGTTGGAAATTTTCACATATCCATATTTTCACAAATAATATGGTGTTTTTCAACAGACAGTATTATCTTGGTATGGGAGACCCTAGAAGATGTTGTATATCACAGAAAACTTAACGACACTGCAGGGCCTTAGAGAAGAAATTGAAAATGTATGTACAGCAATCTCAATGATCAAGTTTACCCAGGCACCAGTTAGCCATACCAGTAAATGTCTGGAAGTTAATAGCTACCACTCTGAGCACTCTTACAACTGTAGACACGAAAGGTAACTTGTGTTAATCTCCCGATATCTTAATGATGTAAGGCTAGATATGGACACGACTCTCACTCTCCTAGTATCCAGCTGGTTTGTCAGCAGAAGCACTGCTCTTAGCTCAGCCCTCAGCAAACACAGGATGTCTTAAAAGACGTAAGATGAAACATGTAACCTTGCAAGCACCTGGACATCTAAAGACACCCAAGCATTCACACCAGACACCTCAAGGACTTTACCCACCATGGCACAAAGCATCCAGAGAACTTTGACCATTGAAGTTCACTAAAATCTTCCTGCCTAATGTCCCTTGTCCTCATTCAAGCCTTATAGAAAAAAGTACACTTCTCTTTGTTCCCTACAGATGGCCTGATCACCCTCTGTCTGCCTGCACATAGGTATTAAACCATATGCCTCGCTGCTTTCACATAAGCCTGTTCAGCAGTCTCTCTGCCTCATGTTGATCTTTACAAATAAATTTAGTATTAAAATATTTACACAAGTTTTTCTTTTCCTAAAGTGTGTATACTTTTTTGGGCAGACTGTATTTAAAATCTGAACAACAAATGAATGCTTTATTTTCATACATTTCCCATTTGTGCCATTTTAGGACATCTTGCTAAAGGAAAGACACAATTAAAATCTTTTGTATTATGGTAGTCTATGCCAAACAAAGAGAATACTGCCTCAGAGGGAAAGACAAGAATCCCAAGATGAGCAAGGAAGAACTAAAATAATCACTGTGTACCTATTTGACTGCTTTTCTCTCAAACTTCTCTCAGATCCATATTTTGAAACTATTACTGAGCAATGGTTCTTTTTTAGAGTACTCTGAATTCTTAAAACCATGCAATCTTCCTCTATAACAGACCTGCTCTCAAAACCCAAAGGGCAAGTTCCCTTCTATTTATTTCAACTTTTTCCTTTCCTCAAACGTTGCTAACCAACATGGTAAGGGTCACAATCTCTTAAGGGTGAAAGTCCTAAAAAACTTAAATCCTCAGGAAAGTATATTTCTGAAAAAGATCATTCTTAAGTGATTGTATATGCATATTATACAACATTTACATAAAAATGTGAATAATGTTATTTAATTTTCTAACTAAGATAGAAAACAAGCTGCTAAGGCTGGAGATACTTACAAAGCTATGTTGCCCAGGGGAGAAGATGATACAATGTTAAATATCTGTAATGAAATATAAAAGCCACCAAAACAAGAACAGATGCCTCAGCAGATGGTTTGTAACTTGCCTACCCCACATCCTCTCTCTTAAATTTGGAGGGTGATAAAATGATCCTAACTAAAAATATCTGCTTCGTAGAGCTTCCTTACAATTAAGGGAGCCTTGTGGCACTGTTTAATCCAACACAAGGAATGCTGAGTTTTGGGGGGTAATTTTCTAATTTTTTAATATGTAGATACAGTTCTCTATGCTCCTTTTCCTTTCTACTGGGAGCTTGCACATTTGGGGTGGAAGTGTGACACTTGTCTTAGAACTAGGAGGCAATGAGCCTCATGATTAAGGTTTATCTAAAGGAAGTTGGAGAATAAATATGGACAGAGGGTGGAGCCATGAATGAACCCCATAGATCTTAAAAAGGTTGTTGGTTTACTTGCCTCTGACCTTCTTGTTACAAGGGATGGATATGAAGCCATATGTTTAAACACTTTGTGATTCACAGAACTCACTGCTGCTCAAACCATTAGCAATATCTAACTTTAGTTGCTTCTCCAATCATTTGTATGCAAGGTCTTTAACGGCTGGCCATAATAGAAATGCCTTCCTCCTTTGCAAAAGCTTTTTTTCCCTCAAATTTAGAAAAAACCCTTGAGGTCTGACACACTTTGAAAGTTACCATGGTGCATATACCATATTGCAGAAGTTAATATGGTACATATTCCATACATTATCCAATAGCCCAAGAGATCTAGGCATTGCTCTTTAGTCCATGGGTTGACAAATTGTTCAGTGGGCCAATCCCTAGTCACCACCTGTCCTTATAAAAGTGTCACTGGAACTCAGGCACATCTCCATTTACATACTGTCCCCTGACTGCTTTTGTTCAGTGATGGTAGAGCTGAAGAGCTGCAACAGAGACAAGATGGTCAATGAAATCTACAATATTTGTATGACCATTTACAGGAAAAGATTGCAGATTATCACATACAAAATTACTTATAGAAAGAATCCTAAGTCTGTTCACTCAGAAGTGGATAAGCACATAAGTTTTCAAAGATTGTAATGCCTTCACAACTATGGAGAAGGAAACTGAGGATCTGTACTGGAGAGGAAGACTAAGGGGTCCTTCGGGCTGGTCTAATCCACCATGGAGTGTTCATCTTGTTGGCCAGTTCCCTAAAGTCATCCTGCATGCTTAAAAATCCTATTTACTGGCCACATTCAGAAATCTGTGGAAATTGGGCCAAAGTATCTGCCCAGGACCACAGAGGATGGTTAGAGTGTTTGTGAAAGTGCTATGAACTGAGCAATACACAACACATCCCCACCTGGTGGATATTATTGGATAAATCAGATATACTTTATTATACTGCAGACATAAATATATCTTTTATTAGATATAATGTGTATTTAATGGCTTTCACATTTACTGAGGAAAGTGCTTGGCTGCAGAGGAGTCAAAATTTCTCTAATCTTCATACCTCTTACTTATAACATTAGAAAGTTGACAGTTACTCTTTTGCTATTCTAATGTAATTTGAGTTTATGGATCACATTTCTTAAAACTTTCCTGAATAGCCTGTGGATCACTTGTGACAGCCTACTAAAAATTTCTTTAGAAATTTACCATATTTACTTCCTACTGCAATATCAATTAGAGAATTATGTAAATTTGATAGATTTTACTAAGACAATATTTTAAACCCTACATCAGAAATTTAAATTTCATAAACTCTAGTTTCTACTCTGAGCTTTTTTTTATTTTTTCAGCAACATCAGCCCTAGAGTTCAAATACCCACTTAGTTTCCAAGTATAAGCTGAAGAACTGATTTCATTTACTAACTTCAAAACTCTCTAAGTGCTCGCTCTTTAAATTCTTTTTTATACAATTTAGATGAAAATCACTTACAGCATAATAATGGTTTCCAGAAACTGATAGGATTCTTAAAATTTTTTTAAAATAAATACAGATTACTATATAGTTATTTCATTTTAGAAAGTTCTTTCATTAGATTCAACGGCCATTACTTGTGATGGAAAAGCATTTTATATAAAAGTCTCTCTACCAAGAAACAGGGTAGATTTCAAAAGGCCATGGGCCAGTCCCTTCGTTCTTGAGTCTAAGAGACAGCAACATATTTTTGTTCTAATGGCTTTGATGGCACAGAGAACATCTCAGTTGAAGATTCCTAATAGAGAAGTAACCCTTTTTTCAAATATGTCCTTCTAAATTCCTTCTTCCTCAGAAGAAACCCAGTGAATCTAGTTTGCAGCAGCAATGTACAAACTTGCAAGCCTGTGTTTTGAGTTGCATACACAATCTCAGTCTCCAGGGGACCAGAGAAGTACATGTGGTCATATGACGAAATCCAAGTTTCACAGTCAGAGCTGTTTTATTTATTTTTTTTTTTTTTGGTTTTTCTCCGGTACCAGGAACCGAACTCACGACCTTGCGCTTGCCAGGCAGGCGCTTTTGCCACTGAGCTAAATTCCCAGCCCCAGTCAGAGCTGTTTTAAACAGGCAGATTTCATTCATGCCCACATCATTTGAGTTCATCATCAAGAAAGAAATAAATGTAATAACAAAACAAGTGCAGAATTACAAGCCTCTGAGTGAAATTCACTCTGGAAATGTATAACTTATCACCTGAAAAGGGAAGCACTAAGAAAAGGCCAGTCTGTGACATACTGTTGTGGAGCCCACAGTAGAGCAGGGAGGTATATTTTCACTGGGGCTGGAGGTGGGCGATCATTCCCAGATCAGGAGCAGGAGCCCCAACCTGCTGGCCACCCAGGGAATGAAGGAGGAGAAACCACAAAGAGACTGCTGTCAGGAAAGGAAAGGGAGGCATCAGCCAGAGATAGAGCAGAGAAACCAAGTACATGGGGTTCCAGCAAGCACAGCAGATCCCAGTGAGACCTTCTTCCTGCTGGAAAGGCCCACAGAACATAGGGAAGCAGGTCTGGAAAGCACGCTGGTTACTTCTACTACAACACTGCTTGGGTTACTTCGGCCCATGACTTGGTCACTTTTTCACTGCTGGACCATAATAGCCGACACCCACAAGTTAAAGGAGGAAGGGTTGGATTTGGCTCATGTTTCTTCCACAGTTGGCTGGCTCCCAGGCAGAATAGCACGGCAAAGGGGCATTGCAGAGGAGGAGGAAAGCTACTCACATCATGGCAGCCAGGAGGCAGAGAGGCAAGGGTGGAGCTACAAAGGGTGACAAACCCTTGCAGATCGCATACCCTGGGACCTAGCTCCCCCACTCAGGCCCTGTCTCCTAACAGCGTGTCAGCTATAGAGCCCCCAGGGTCCACGTGCCTTCCAAAAGCTGGATATGAGCTAATGAGCATTTAGGAGGAAATTCTCCATCTAAACCATGACAATTCGATTTGAGTGGCTAGATCAGAATCGGCCTAGGTTCTCAAATGAATGAATGTGATCCTATATGACAAGCTAACTAAAAGTATTTCCCCTCTCTAACTCATTCATTCATTTATGAATGGCACCAGAGTAAACCATAGTTTCAAAGCATCGTGGCAGATTATGTAGAAGGTACAAAGATGCAGAAAGTAAAACTGTCCTCAACAGACCAAAGCCTCACAGCAAAAAAGAACTATACAGGCAACTATACTGAACAACTTCGCTGCAGAAGTATGGAATGATAAGAACGATTGCACCTGAACTTCACTGAAAGTTCTCTGCCAGAGGTGACTGGAATAGAGCTTTTCTTTGGAACGCTATTTAAAATAGTGTTTTCTAAGTAACATAATCCTTATGTGCTATAAACCTATATTAACAAAAAAGCAAAAGCTGAAAAAATACATTAGCGTTTTCAACTGCATTATAAAAGCATATGAACATGTTTTGTCAGATTAACAGTAAAAGCATCATACAAAATTACATAAGTGTATTTGTGGTCAATTGCAATCATGTCTTCAGTCTTTGTCTTTCCCTAGATCCATATCTGTGCTAATTTTCTGGGGCTCCCATAACAGATTATCACAAAGTGCATGGTTTAAAAATGACACAAAATTATTCCCTCTCAGGGTGAGCTGCCGGAAGTGCTTCATCAAGGCGCTGACATGGCCACGCTCCCTGCCGAGACTCTGGGGCAGAGTCTGCCTCCTGATTGTTCTGGCTGCGATTCCAGCAAATGTTCCTTGGCTTGAGGTCACATTAGCCTGGCCTCTGTCTCCATCATCAAATCACCTTCTTGTTTTCTGTGGGTCTCTGTCAAGCTCTTCTGCTTATGTCTTATACGGACACAAGTGAGTGTACCTAGGCCTCATCTGGATAATCCAGGAAAGCCTTTACTTTTAAAAGGCTTCACTCACTCACATGATTTGCCATACAAAGCAACAATAAGGAGCTGATGCAGATTTCTGGAGCCATTTTTTGGCCTCCTACAACACAACATAATTCTGTGACTCTTTTACTTCATCCACAAAATCTGGAGTGATCTTGGGACATGCTTGGCCAACAGTGCTGGAAAAATGACCCTGTGACAATTTTTGGCCTCCTTCTAAAGAGATTGTGTTTATTTCTACGTATTTTCTCTCTTGAAATCTTGCCTCCAATACATGACAGGCCTGGACTAGCTTTGGGGGTGACATCAGGTATGGAGGCTAGGTACCTCATCGTCAAGTTGCCACTGGCCAACACCCGAGGTGGAAGGAGGGGACAGTCCTTGATCAGACAAGCTCCAACCAAAGCATCACACAGACATGGTGTGAGAGCATCGGGAGTGATCAAGCTCTCTACTTCCTCAGCTCTGCTCGCTGCTACTTTGGGCTCAGGCAGAATAATATAAGCTTGAAGTCCATGATGAGACACCACAGTGCATTTTCTTTATTGGAAAAAAAACATCAACCGTTACCACTTACTGTCAGAATTGAAGAATGCAAGACTGAGAATATATCATTTTGAAAATTCAGGGGAAAACTCCACTTAAAGAACGAATTTTAAATTTTTAGCAGAATGACAACACATTTAACCAAACACCTTCTACTGTGTTAATCATCATTAACTTCAGTAGAGTCCTGAATCTGTTCCATCTGGAGCTTAGGATTTATCATCTGAGGTTTCAACTGAGTGTGGATGGAATCAGGCATTGAATCAAGCCGGCATTACTTTTTCCCCTACTATAATTAAGAAAGAAGATCACTTGATTTTCATTTTCAGACTTTAATTTTTTTAAAAAAAGTAACTGATCTCAACTGGATACTTAAATCTGATCAAAACTAGTTGTCTGATTAACATTTTTCCATGACTAAATCTTTGTCCTTACCAGCAGAACTAAACTGATTTAGAGTTCATGTTTCTCAAAAATATTTTGGAAATGTCATTATGCTCTCTGTGACATTATATGGCATTCTTTTACAGCATTTTAATTGAATTCAATTTGCAAGGGGAAATGAAGCCCAGTTCTCTTGGGGGTTTCTGGAAGATGTGGGAAAGTTCATCTGGGTAGAGGAAGAGAAATGATTCACGAGTCAGACGAAGTAATATCACCAATAAGATCCTCATGGGTTGCAGCCAACACCTCAAGATAAGGGGTCACAGAGAAGGACAGATCATTACTGCTCATTAGAGACACCTCTTCTCCCACACATGACAATAAATTGATCACTGGCTTTTGGCTATAATGACCTCTCAATGCCCAGGAGAACTTATATCACATCCTTAATGATACAAAATAATATAAGACTTAATGAAGGCTAATTATATCCCAGGAACAGTGTTTATATTTCACATGTATACCTTCAGTTAAGCCTCACAAAATTCTATGTGATAATCATCAATACTTAACAGCTTGTGTTTTACAGATGAGAAAGTTGAGGCACAAACTTAGCTATAGTTGCACAGCTTGGAAATGACATCATTGAGATTTGAAATCATGTAGTCCAGTTCTAAACGATCCCAGTAACAACTCTATTTCCTAAAACCCACCTTTCCAGATGAACTCATGCTTCATAACGAGTGAAAGGACTACAAACTTTTACAAAATTATGGATGCAAAAATTGCAAATTCAAATATCTTGGAGGTGTCATAAAGAGCTTTGAGAAATCATCTGCTCTAACCTCCTGTTGGCAAATGCCTTTCTAAATTGCTTCTTCAAAAGCAGGACTTTGGGGGGCTGACTGCACTACAATCACAGGAAATTTCTAAATGGATCTGACAACCTCTGAGAATCACAAAATCACCGAGAACCCCTACTGAAGCCATTTATTGGCAGGAAGTCTTGCCTTGTCCTCAGAGAAATTTCTTCTAGGTCAATTTGAGCAGCCATGAAAAAAAACCTCAGCACTTCTCTTTAAATACAACCTCTGTCCTTGTTAATCCCACCATGGTTCTTTTCTCCGGGCTCATCAAGTCAATTTTAACCTTTCTTTCTAGAATTTCTATTGTGTTAAGAATCTTGATTGTTCTGTGAACCTTCTGCAGTTGTTTTCACCTCTTCTTAAGGTTGCAGATAAAATACATGATATCTAGATAAATCTGATTTTCTGATCAATAACATTTTAGTATATCCCAAATATCACACAGGACATACTTCCACCAAAATTTTTTTCTCACTGATGACCTACAATTCCAGTATATATACTCTGGTTTCTCTTCAGATCAAATAAATCTTTCACGTTTTACTAAAATTCAAATACAACTAACTGATACTCTGTATTTTTATTTGCTAAATATGTCCAACTAGGCTACCCATTTTAACTCTGTAAAAACCACACAGGCAATCCTAATTTCACTATCTCAAAATCAAGCACATATCAGAGTCACCTACTGTAAAACAGACTCCTGAGTCAAGCACGGCAGTGCAGGCCTGTAATTACAGAATTCTGGAAGTTTGAGGAAGAAGGGTTATATGTTCCAGCCCAGCCTGTGCAACTTGTGGACTTAGGAAGACCCTGCCCCCCCCCAAAAAAAAAAGAAAGAAAAAAAATGCTAGGCAGATAGCTCAACGCAAAGGCCCTAGGTTCAACCCCCAGTATTGAAAAACAAAATCAAAAACAAAAACAAAGACTCCTAGATCCTTCCCTAGAGTTTGTGATTCTGTGCATCTGGAATGGGTTTGAGAACTTGTATTTTTAACAGGCTGCCAGATCATAGAGATGCTGGTCATCCAGGGACCACCCTTTGAAAGGCATTATGCTAATCCACTGCCTTAGACAGAACATGGGAAAGAAGCTTCCAGGTTTGTAAAAACCTCTGCTAAACTCCTCAACCCCGGAGGAGAGCATGAGAGCCCATTTCTGTCCACTGGATGCTCAAAACCTCATATTTCAACCATACTACTAAACAGAAACATGCCTAAATTTCAGGAGAGCCAGGCTTGGTGTGGTGATATATGCCTTTAATCTCAGGATTCCAGGAGGGTCAAGCAGGGCGATCCCAAATTCAAGTCCAGCCTGGACAAGCTCATATATCAAAATGAAAAACTACAGAAAAAAGGTGGGGATGTAGCTTAGCCTAAAGACCCTAAGAACAATCCCCAGAACTGAAGAAGGAAAAAAAGAAAGGCCCAGTCATTGTTTATACCAGATTGGATCTTCCCAGATGGAATAGGCCTCCTTAAGGCACCAATGAACCATCACCTTGGGGCAGGTTTGTCATACCAGCCACCGCTGTTTCAATTCACTCCAGTTTCTTAAGGAGAAGCCAGGTAGGGGTTTCACCCCAAACCCCCTTCTTCAAAGCTGCTCTCCACAAATGACTATTCAGATATCCGGACAAGTTTTTCCAATCTGTGATCCGGGGTAAGTCTCCCAGATCCAAGACTGTGCCCATAAAACTGCTGTTTCCCGGGCACTGCTTTGAATACAAGACCCTACAGTAGATCTCTTCGACACTTCCAGCTAATTACTCCTGAATCCTTGGCCTTTGTCCTCGGAAACTTCAAGTCTCTTGCCATGTAGGGCACGTTTTGACCTCCAGGATGAGGAAGGTTCCTTGCAAGCTTCTGTCCCTCCTCTTGGAACCTTTCTCAGATGGCATGACCAACTCCAGACTAAGCTGACCTGGCAGGAGAGGCCACATGTAACAGAGCTGAGTCACTTCACAGAAGCTGACTGTATCAGTCAGGGTTTTACTACGGAAACAGCTATAACACAAGACATACAAATGTATAAGAAATTACAAGCGTGGCTTACGATGGTCAGCCAGAGAGTTGCAGGAGGCAGAGTGTAGAGGTGTCTGCACACTGGAGATCGAAGGCTTCAGTCCAGGGTCTGGAGTTCAGTGCAGCATTCCGTGCAAGTCTGTATCAGGAGGCTGATGGGTCTGTGAAGGAAGGCTGATGAGTCTATGTCAAAAAGCTGAAGGATCCAAGGCAGAAGCTGAAGAGTCTGCACTAGAAGCCAGGAGACGACATCCAAGCTGAAAGTGAAGGCTGGAGTTCCTCCTAAGAATGGAACCCCTCTGTCCTTCCTCGTTTCCCTTTTATACTGTCTAGGTGGTGATCCACCCTAGGGTGGTTCCTCTACACTCTTGGGTGTAGAATTGCTGAGCCAATTGCTGAGCCAAGTTCAGTTAAACTTCTAAACTTCTTAAATTGACACAATCACTCAACCACTACACTGACCAAGACAGCAGCCCCCAGTGACCCACTAGCTGACCTCAAATGCATGAGGAAGCCCAAAGGAGCACAGCCAAACCAGTAACAATGCCCAGCTGACCCATAAATTAGTGACCGAAAGTAAACGTTTACTGTTAGAAATCGAAGTTCTGAGCAATGACTACACAGCATTATTGTGGCCACAGATTCCAGCCATAACCCAGCCGGACTCTGATTCTCTGTCCTTTGTCCAGGTTCCCGCCCGCCTCCTTCCTGCCCAGCCTGCTTTCTAGGGAAGGAGCAATGGCAGCTGGGCTCCTCCAGGTCATGCCTTTGGCTCCCAGCCTCCCATCTCCATGGCTACTCCAGGCACCCAAGTCCCTGAATGTATCTGTTGATGCACTCTGCAACTGTCCTGCATGGACACACGTGTCCAATGATGGTCACCACTAATCACAGTTCTTTCATTTCCTTTTCTTTCATGATCAGCCAATTTTGTTTCACATTTTGCTTTTGGCTCAGAGATTTCTCTAAAAGGGCTTGGTGTGTGTGTGTGTGTGTGTGTGTGTGTGTGTGTGTGTGTGGTTACTGACTTGCCATGAGAGGAATAAAAGAACAACTGACAGACTGATGTGCCAATCCCAGCTTCTCTGACAACAGGAAATGCAGAGGAAGTGTGCGGATGAGCAAAATAAACATGGAAGAGGGGAGCGAGATGACAGTATTTACTGCAGCTATAAAATCATTACCGGTGTCAAAGAAACCAAAGAAGCTTTCATTGAAGGAAGCAATTCCTTTGTAGCTAAACAATAAACCTAAACCCATCAGAAAAAAAATTTCCTACTTAATTTTTCACTCACTCCCCATTTTGCTTATATGTTAAAGAGCTAGGCCTGAATGTTTCTTCCCCAGGTCTTATCTTTCAACCCACACTTTAAGAAAGGGGAAATAGAGGAATAAATGTAACTGATCCAGATGCTAATGAATCGGATAACATTTTAACAGGTGGAGTCTCTGCTACCAGAGGAAGCACAGTAACCAGGTCCTGATGTTATTTGAGTATGTCAGAGCCCACTATGTCAGAGCAGACCCCAGAGATCTGGGGAGCAGACCCCACAAAGTGGACAGCTTAGTGGATTTAAGTCACACTTTTACCCTCCAACCTTTTTCTTCTATGATCTCCCCATGACCTCAGTGAAATAAAAATAAAGGGAATAAAGAAAAAAATTGACAGATAATCTAAGACAGTGGCAGTAAACCTATGGCAGGGGTGTCGCAGCAGCAGGCTCTTTGCATCACTGAAAGCTCTGGAAATTCACCTTCACTGGCCTAAGAAAAGAGGAAGGGTGAAAAGAAGATGAAGGCAAAAATGCAGAGTTAGGCAGACCAGAATCACCAGGGTCACAGCGGTTCAATGTGACTTGGCACTGGCTGGCCCAGGGAACAGAACACGAATCAAAGCCTAGTCCAAGCCCTGGGAATACTTAATAATGGTCAGGAAAATCCAAACGCTAAAAACCTGAGGTGATAAAGTTATTTACTCTACTCTGGGGTTACAGAGACAGTGAAAGGGCCAACTGGGCAGAATGGGTGAAGAGGGAAAGTAGATGATTAAGGAGAATCTGAGACACACATGACATTCAAGGGTATTGTCTGGTCTCTGAACAAGCTATGCTAAATATGACACCCTGGAGCTCACACTGGCCTTCTTCCACTTTTCTCCCCAGAAGGTTACTTATAAAAAAATTTTCTGACCTATGTCCCCTAAAAATTCGTAAGACCGTCCATCACCCGTGGAGTCCTCCTGTGTACACAAAAGCCAAGAAGAACAAGCACTGCCAATTCTCCTCCAAGTTTATTATCATTAGATCTTATCTGTTTGTCTTCTGTTCATAAAGATGCAGTTTTGCCTGGGTCTCAGGGTCTTCATTTTGGAAGCTTCCCACACCACAAAAACTTTAGTTAAATAAATTTGATATGCTAGTCTCTGGCTCTTCTGTAAAGAGGAACCTTGAACTTTTCCTCCCTACATGTACTGTGCATCTCTTAAAGCCCAGTTTGCAGTGAATGCATAATCACATGGGGAAAATGGCATGACATAAAATACAAGAAAACAAAGTTAATGCTAGAGTACTTGACAGTGTAAAAGCAAGGTGACTGTTACAAGTAGTGGAAAGGAAAGGAAGATGTTCAAGGTAACAGAAGCGGATCCAACACGGTGGGGAGTTAAGGCAGACCTTCAAACACTGAGAGAATAAGAAACGCAAGTTGAAGAATGCTATTCCAACTAAAATCTGTGACTAACTGAAGAACTATAAATAGTAATGTAAGCATCAAAATCATGGTTATCGCTTATATGAGTTCAATATTTGTTTACTCACTAGATAGGTCAGTAGTTGCCAATGTCCAAAACTGACCAATTAAGTACCGGAGACTGAATGTGTAACTTGTGTTACAACAGTGACCAACCAGAAGATTTGAAGACAGAAATAGCTGCAGGAATACTCTCCAAGGATTTGAGCAGGGGGTGTGGGAATTGATCATTTCATTGTGTCTTTCCTTGCTCTATCCTTTTAACATGTGCCTATGTTACTCTTGATAAAACTGAAAATGTTCCTGGGTGTGGTGTTGCATGGGTGAGGCAGAGCCAGGCTGAGGGAGAAGGATCTAAGTTTGAGCCTAGCCTGGGCAACTTAGTGCCTTAAAAAAAATAATTAATTAATAGAAAAGAACTGTGGGTATAGCTCAATGTGAGAAGGTTTTGGATTCAAACCCCAGTACTTCAAAAAACAAGAGAGAGAGAGAGAGAGAGAG